>NC_051159.1:11990155-12029680 GCF_013339745.2 Dermacentor silvarum
TTTGAACATGTTAATGAAATTCCTCTAAAACGTCATATCCTGTCAATGCATCTTCATACATAGCACGCGCCAAGCCACCGCTAATTGCGCGCTGCCTCTGATGTCATCCCACTTTTACAGCAAGCTGGTAATTTAGTCACAAGAGCTCAAGCAACTTACATCATGTTTTCATGGTTTTCTGTAAACAAAACTAGATCAGTCACGAAGTTTATATTTAACAGGGAATGTTACGGACGAAATTCAGTCAATTTTGAAGTGTGTGTGAGTGTGCTATAGGTTTAAAAATTCCTAAACCTTCATTTTGGGCCCTTTCAGAGGCTTTGTATGGACACTTACAAAATTACCTCGCTTCCCCGGGAATGCAAAGAACGGCAATATCTCATATCTAGAGCAAATAGGGGCTGCTCTATGGGTGACCTGCAACAAATGTTTGAGAGAGAAGTGAATCAAGGAAAGCAAAGGTCAAGCACATTAACCTCGAGTTTGCTACCTTACACTAGGCGTATAGAAAGCAATAGAAAGAAAAAAAATTATGCGGAACCCATGCACTGTGGGAATCGCTGTAAGCGAAGCTATCTGGGCTGTTTGCTTTGAGTGACAATAAATAGCGGCGATGGTGACGTCAAAAGTGGAATCTCTTCTGCGTTTAGTACAACGCGAGAGTAGGGGGTTGATGTTAAACGGTACCTTTCATGCACCATTGCTCTATGTCTGCATAGTGCACAGAACACAGAGCGAGATGTGTTTTCTTGTGGCGTTCTTGTGCGCCGTTGTTGATAACTTCCGACAAGGTTTGCATTTCCTCACGCGGCACATCGCATCGGAGCTAGCTGTACGTGCCAAACCACAATAGGATTATGCGACAAGGCGTAGTAGTAGACTCCGGATTAATTACCCCCATTGGTTCTTTACCATGCAACTAATTCTAAGTACACGAGCGTTTTTGTATTTCGCCCCCGTCGTAATGCGGCTTGCCGCGGTCGGAATTGAACCCCGACCTTGAGTAACGCCATAGTAAAAGCTACCGTGGCGGCCACAGAAGTGTCGATTTGACGTGTGGTCGCTTCCGTACAGTGTCGTCTAGATGCTGCAGTGCCTTAATGCGGTTTTGCATGTGCACGCCCAGCTTCAGTTGTCCGCTTGACGAATTTGCACGGTGTTTATTTTTCAAAAAGAGCAGAAAAACATACCGCACTATACCTTGATTTTATATTTGTACAGTTTTCCGTAACTGCTGCCGTGTCTAGTAGTAGCGTTTCCTCGCTTTCTTCCGTAGCCTTTTCTCTCTACTACCTTGCTCCCATGTATGCGACCTGCCGCGAGAGTGGCAAGTCTGTTTGTTATTCACTCGTTTCGTGACTGCGCCAGTTCTACCCATTCTGCCCTCCTCTGCCTACTTCCTCTCTACCATTATATCCAACGTCTCTCTGGACTGTTGCTCGTTAGTTTACAAAAGTGAGCGCTGAAGGTTCTGCGATGCTTTTGCATTGGGTCACAGATAAATACAGTAATCGAGTGGGTATTGTGGCAATGTCCACGCACTGCAGGGCATGTGTCGATGCGATGGAAAGTGCAAACGAGTTTCTCGGGAAGCAGTTCTCTCGGCCGCGTCCCTGCCATGTGCATACGCGCTCTGAACCACCTCCCGACGCAGCCTGAAGACAGCGACAGTAGGAATAGCAGTGCAAAACTTGAAGGAACAGGCAAAGGGAGAGCTTCGCGTTAAAAATAGTGACAGAGTAAACACTGCCTGCACGTGGTAGGATGCAAAGACGAAATATGAACGGTCACTCAAGTCGGTGCGCTTCAAGAACTGCTCGACAGCACGGATAACCTTTTTGCAGCTGCGATCGACGTGGCCACTGTTCGAGTATCTTTGATTCAGAAACTGGGCTCGAGTCTATCCAGTTATAAGTTGTCCAGAGCGAGAGGCGTCGGGCGTAGTAGCGAGGGCGAATAAATAACAAGCGCTCAATAGTTTCCTAGTTCCTGCCGGAGTCACCCTTCGAGCAAACCGCTATTCCAGTACGGCAGCAATAAGACAAGAGTAAGCATCATAACGCCATTTCCAGCCATAAACGTACAGCAACGTTACTTCACCGCGCGAAGGCTAGTCGACAGTGAAAGTTTGAAGTCAGTAAGTTAATTGTAGGCATTAAAAATAACAACCGCATTCTCTTTTTCACGCAATTTTTAGCATTGCAGTATTGAGGTAATACCCCTTTAGCTTCTCTAAAAAGTAGTATGTCACAAGCATAGACAAGTTCTGTAATGAGGCCATTCAGGTACTATTGTTTCGCACAGGAGAGTGCTCAATACATGTTCTATAATGAGGCCGCAATAGAAATTTTTATGCTGTGTTGAAAACATCAGCCCAGACAAGATCTGAGTCCTGATTAGCATATATTACACTGTAGGTGTAATCACTGTACACCAGAAGTAATCCTTTCCCAGCGGGGTCTTCCGAAAATGCAGACCGACTCTAAAAGTACGCTTTCCACTTTCTACATTTTCAGCGTTCCCTTGATACACTCGGTCGTTCACCTTCGACGATATACCGGGTGATCATTCAAGGCTTTACAGACTTTTAAAAAAGTCGCAATTTCGCCCGGTAGCATCGATTGCGATAGCAAAGTAGTGGACAGCTATACTAAGTAAGCATAGCAGTTTTATTCGGCCGTATAAACTTGTAAACATAGGCATACTGACTATACTAACAAGCGTGGCGTCACGCGCGCACAAGCAAACATGAACGCATCCCACTCGATGACGCGGAAACGCGCTGTCAAAACGCTGTAGTTATTAAACGTGGCAGCAGCAGTTGACCGAATTGACATTCGCCCCGTCGGTCGCATCAACGCGACCTAAGCCGCGAAAGCACAGCGCAGGGAGTACTGTGCCCCTGCCACAGATGGCTTTCAAGATGCAGCCGCTCGGGTTGGCCGAGCGGTCGGTCTGCTGCAATAAACAGGCGGGTAGTACTTGCACAACTAGTTAACTATTAGCAAAATTTCAATACTTAACAACCTAATTATTTATTTTATGCGACATATTGAAATTTATGAATTGTAGCTGACGAGTGGACAAGGCGTATCCGCTAAGAATGACTTTTCAGGATGGCAGAAGTTTCGGGATATTCATTACCAAAGTGGCGACCAATCCTGTTACTTTTGCTTAAATGAGTGGTATGGTAAGGCTTTATTGAGATAAGGGTGGCTCATCGGCCGATTAAGCGTAATGAAGTTGTGGAATTGGGAGATGAGGGCAGGGCCAGCCACAGAGGAATGCTTCCCCGTATGGTTACACCATGCGGAGAATTCTCGATTCCGCAGCAATGTCGAACAGCGCTCGTAGGACACTGTCGGCCTCCGCCGAGGGACGGATCCACTCCTCGAAGCTGACCACTTGCCCCAAGTGCTTTCGTAGGAGGGCGGCATACTTTGGGCACTCCCACAGGAAGTGCCTGATGGTTGGCACAGCTGCCGTTTTACACGCTGGGCAACTTGTCTGTATAGGTGGTCGCTCCTCCGTAGTGTGGCCTGGAAGGCGTCTTCTTTCTTACGATAAATATAATGAAAAAACAATCAGCATGCACTGGAAAAACGAATAAGCTGATGCATAAGGAAGCGACGAAATAAATGAAGGAACAGTGCTCATTATGGCAAAAAGGCCTTTTAATATGTCAGGCTGTTTGTGGCTACGACGTATTCGTGAAGAAACAGAAACACTTCATTTCTCGCGTGTTCCTGTTCAAATTACTTCTTACTTCGCAAACAGAAAGCCTAGGCCAATTCTTATACCTTTTCATTTCAGGTAAAATACGGGGAATGCGGGAGATGCAAATTCAAGACGATGAGCAACACGTGAACAAGGTGAGAGCCAACGTTTCAAAACGTTCTCGAAACGTTGGCTCTCACCTTGTTCTCGTGTTGCGCATCGTCTTTTCATTTCAGAAACATGCCCTCAGCCAATGACTACAAAGTTGTCTAAAAAGTCAATATCTCCGCCAGAAGCGTAAAGCTAGGGTTCACGACGTTAAGCCACACCAGCTCATATAAGGGTTAAAGTTTGGAATGTGACCTTGCAGAAGAGTAATCGACACTGACGTTTATGTACTTCTTCCGCAACGAACAGCACAAACTAAGAGAAGAGGCAAGAAAAGTGGCACCACCAACTGAGGTTTGTATAAACACGGCGGCTAGCCAGGAAAAACTTTCTGAATGAGTGACTTTTCCCGCTGTCGGGACGAACATGAACGGAGAATCCGGGGGAACGCTGGATGTCTGTAATCTGATGCAGCCAGGAGAGGATAACTATTTCGACCGAGAATTTATTGATGTAGACGAGAACAGGCCATTTATAATAGGGTAACTTAAGGCATCGATGAGGCTACAGGTTCACTAAGCAGCCTTTTTGCAAGGAGGACTCAGTTTCGTGCTACTCAAGTTCCCATTGACATATTTACATATTCTAGGTGAAAACAACATGTCAGCCTATTATCATAAGGATGAAACAGAAAACTAAAACGTCCGCCTCAGAAACGAGTCTGCGAAGCTGTCAGGTATCACGAGGACAGTAAGGCAGTCCGTAAACACATTTTTATGCGACATGTGTGTGTGTGTGGGGGGGGGGGGGGTCATAATTCACGATTTCGTCTATGGCCAGCCGCTCAGCTACAAAATGGCCGTGTACCCCAGAAGACGGGTATAAATCTCCCGAGACTATTTCAGAGAAAGTACAATCATCAATCTCTCAATGCCCTGCTATGCTTGCAAGTAATTCTCATTTCCGGGCCACAGATCACAGCGTAAAAATACAAATGACCGGCGGACATTTGTCTCTTTGCAAAAGGAATTATCAAGGACTTCTGGCGCATTCTACGCTGGTGTTTGCCTCGCGGCGTGGTCGCTTCAACGCCATGACGTGCTAGCCTGTCAGAGCAAGGGCTTTCATTAGGACGTACCTCGCGACGTACTCTTATAGGGGATACAAACTGTGTGAGTGGCAGGAGTCATTTTAGCTCGCTACGTAAAGACACCTCGGCGGGCCTAAGGAAGAGCGACGGGCACAGACCTCGTGTGTGCATGAGCTACATTGATTGAAAAGTTCGCGGAAACGATAGCTCTCAGCCGCAGCCGAAATTGCGTCTGCTCGCGTCAACAGAGCGCCGGCGCGAGACACGTCGGGACAAAGGCGTGTTTACCGGGAATAATCAGCCGCGTCAGAGAAGCGCATGTAATTGCTGTAATGGCGACGTGACGCGCTGACCGCCCGACGAGTACCTCGCGGGCATTCGCTAGTTGCGCATGGCGTCTCTGCATCATCTGCATTTACTCCACATTTGGCGCAAATACTAGAACTCCACACTCATGAGTGGTATGCCTCGAATGAAAGAAAGTCTGCATCGTTCAGTAAAGGAAGCTGTAAGGAAATAAAAATAAAAAACAACATCTACGCGCTTAGAGAAAAGACGCCACTTAGCAAGAAAATAAAGCGATAGAGCTGTCACGCAAAGCTTAATAATAATAATTAATAATCTTTAATAATCAATAATAGAAGACAATATTAATACTTAATAGACTTAATATTCATTAATAGAAGGAAACTAATTCACGTGCCGACTGGCTGGGCGCTCTCGCGAACTGATTTTATAGCTGAGCACTCCCCACCACTCTCCAGCCTCCGCGACCCCAACCCAAGAAAGACCCGATTCGAGCTTTGATTTCTCTGCTGCTCCTTGGATGCCGTGAAGATTGTGCGCCACCTGCTTTATTATATTCTCAGGTGTTCTTGTGAGGCCTCCGTTTGCCGATAATATTTTTATTTCCCCTGCGAAATGACCTTCTGTGCGACCAAGACCCACTGCAAATGCAAATTCCTTCCCCCAAGAAAGGAGCTCGAAAAAAAGCACAAGTCCGCGCAGAGTGAAATTAGATGCAGGTCATGGGAACAACAACAACAACCTTTGAAGCGCACTGTTAAGAACCACTCCATACATAAACGCCTTCGATTTCAACATCGAAATTTTCTACGCACGCTAACACATTTATTGCCTTTTTACGACATCATACCGATTTCATTACTTTATAACAAGAGTGAATTCATTTCTGCTCATGTCAGGTTTTATTTGGACATGAAATCTCCAAGAGCTTCATGGCTAAACGTAAACAAAAATACCTGACATGGTACTGGGCCCCTGTGACGCAGTCACTCTGGCGCCTGACTAAAGAAAATAGATTAGGTCATACTGAAATATTAGAAAGGAACATCGTTTTAAACAGATGACTAGGATTTATTAATAATCATAATACCCTCATAACGAACGCCCACGTAGCAATACTTCTAAAAATATGTTCACGGGAATAGTGCATAACTGCAAATATATTAGATAGCTTGAATAATTAGTGAGAAAACATGTATACATGAACATGTTTTGCACGCATAAAATGTATGCTAAAGAAAGACACCTAAGGAACGCTGCTGTGGTGTATGCAAGGGTTTCAGTGCCATACTTTGTTCTAATTATACGAGCAATCAAGGGTTAGTGTCCTAATATACAATTTGCCACGCACATAGGTTAGTAAAGGAGTTCACTTCAAATCGTATTCGTTTATATACTACAGAGTTATCTTAAAGTAAATTAGTTCTTCTAGGCGAGGTATCATCGTTTTATTGAAATATAGCAACGTGTGTTGAAATATATCTTAAACATATGCGAAGAACATGCATTGGTAATACGTATATTGCATCAAGGCTACGTTGTGAACATGAAAATTACTCAAGAACACAATACTGCAGTCAGGATTCTATATGATTGCAGTATAGCAATATTTTAGGTCACACGTGCAATTATTATTTTATTTACTTATAATTCTCCTTGGCATAGAGAAGACTTTAAAGAAACCACATGTACAATTAATACAGAGTACGTGTTGAAAGTTCAAAATCTGCCGTTATTTTTTATACAACAAAAGATTGCGTGGAGAACTTTTTTATGCGTTGGAAGTTATTGTTTGCAAATACAAAACTGAATGACTACTGAATATGTTTATTACACGCTGTACATTTGATATTTGTTCACAAAATATTTAGTTGAAATAGCTTGGCATGAACCAAGTCAGCTTCTGCAGGCAGCAATTACACTTTGCTTCAAGATTACAACTATCCCGAATTGAAAAAAAATTGTTAATATCGTCTGGATACAACGCTGCATCGTTTGCGAGAGGGCTGTCAGCAAACCCATTTATATTTAGTGCAAATGAAAAGGCTCACCGAAAATCCCATACCAAATAATACCGAAGTACTGATGGTTCTGTTTCAGTGACCTCTTTGTGATCCCGCAAGTTTCAATAAGCCGTAATGTTGCCCGCTTATACCATATTTTTGAGACTTTCCCATTTATATTATCATGTTTGATCGAAGCCTAAGACCTAATAATGTCGATTGAGAAAAAAGAAGCACGTAAGGATAACGACAAGAAACTGGATTACAACGCCGCACTCTCTCTCTCCCTCCATTCCTCCCGCTATATTGCGCGCGACGGAACACATCGCGCTGTCTTTCCTCCCTTGCGCATAGAGAAACTGAAGAGCGGACACTTCCGTAGGACCCTGCGGCCGAGCCACTGCACTGCCGCCAGCGCCCCGTGGGGCTGGTCAGACCGCTCATTTTGTTTTCCGAGATTTTGGATGCATTGTGTAGCTCTGCTTGAGTTTCGGTTTCGAGTGTCCGCTCTTTCCGTAGGTATGTTTCTCGATGCCCTGCCCGCAAGATTGAGCTGCGATCGTCGGCTCCCCTCGCACAGCATAAGGCGCGCGGCGATGGTATTAGACCACTGCACGGGCTCGGGTTTACCCGAAAGCCCGGGCCCGGTCCTGGGCCGGGCCGGGCAATTTTACAGCGTAAACTGTTATGGGCTCATTCCAATAGCCGTTTCTGGTCGCGTTGATCCCGCAGCCGCCGCCCCCGGCCCCGTAACCGCTATCTCCGGAAATGCGAAAAAAAGTACCCGCTCTCCGCCGGCATCGAGCCCAGGCCCACTGCGTGGGAGTCGGATGCTTCACCACTGAGCCACGCAAGCGCTTGCTATTAGGCAGAAGAAAAATTCCCTTTATACGCGCCCTATAGGCACGCGCGCAGGCGCAGACGACCCGAGCCTCCGCCAGTATGGTGGCGCCATCTAGTTAACGTGCCTGCAACCGCCGCGTGCGACGAGATGCGGTTCAGACGAGGAGCGCAATCAACGCTATCCCCATAGAGTTTCACACTATAACACCTAGAGGGTAAACTGGCGCCACCGTCCATGCGAGTTTCTTAAAGGGTGCCGTGCCCTCATGCGAATGACGGGATATGTGTCTGCGAGGCTTGTGTTGGCTGGTGTTGAACGAGGCTTCGTCTAAAACGTGGATATGGCTACAAAAATAATGCGCTCTCAAAGTAAATCTACATAAATCGCTTTCATTCATCCATATTACATCTCTCAATAAATTTTACTCACCTACAGTGCAGAATCAAGTGAAGAAAAGCTAGAGCAGACGACAAGTTGTTCCAGAGCGAGCGATAATGTTGTCGTCTGCCCTCCAACTTGAGCGGCCAGATGATACTTTTTACGTTTCATATAATTGTGCATCCAATAGTATGTCCTCAAAATAAAGAAAACATGCTTTTTGTGTAATAATAAAGCTAAAGCATTTTTACTTGCTGTTTTAGCAGAAAATGAATCATTGTGACAGAGGGAACGGTGCTAGCCAGGCGCGTCTTCAAGGCGTTCTGGCTCTCTAAGAACGATGCCAATTCGAAGTCACAAAATACCGGCATTCCCATGGATACCACAGCGCAGCAGCGCCAGTTTGCCCTCTAGGTAATATAGTGAGAACCTCTATAACTATCCCGATGTTAGATTTGCGCCACGTATTCTGGGTACCTCTTCGGTACACGTTAAGGTGTCTCCTCGCAAGGTACGAACCGCTGCTGAAGAAGCGAATCGTAGAGCTACGTGCGCGGCTACAACCAGACATCATCGGGCTCAGCAGAATGTTGTGCAGAGAGCATTTCAAGCCGCAGCTCGCCGTCGAAACCGACGCCGGGCGGACAGTTCAGATCGTTCTCTTCAAAATCGAGGCGAATACGCTTTGCCGCGAAGGCCTTGTTGTGCGTGGTGCCGAAATTGGAGCTACTCTTGCGCCGCTCAACCAGCTTACGCTGTGACTGTGCTGCGTGTGTCGCTCAGGCTGTGACTTTTTTCACGGGCTCGGG
Source organism: Dermacentor silvarum (assembly GCF_013339745.2). Classification (NCBI taxonomy): domain Eukaryota; kingdom Metazoa; phylum Arthropoda; class Arachnida; order Ixodida; family Ixodidae; genus Dermacentor; species Dermacentor silvarum. The sequence goes on from NC_051159.1 coordinate 11,999,411, forward strand.
CCGGGCTCGGGCCGGGCTTGGGCCGGAATCGGGCACGGCATGTGCTTTGTGACCTAGACCGGGCCGGGCTCGGGTTTTTTGACGCGGGCCCGGGCCGGGCTCGGACTTTCTGGTGGTGTGCATGTAACGTGCATCGAGCTATCCTCGCGCGTCTCAACTCTGAAAAACATGTTTTTTCGGTCTCGGGCCGGGCTCGGGCCTAAGATAAGCGGGTGGTGGGTCGGGCCGGGCGGGTAACGTAAATTATTTCCGGGCCCGGGCCGGGCCAGGGTCTCGCCATAATACTTTTGGTCGAGCTCGGGCGGGAAGCCCAACATAAAAACGGGCCCGGGCTGGGCCCGGGCTTAAAAAATCGGCCCGTGCAGTGCTCTGATGGTATTACCGACGAGGGTGGCGATATGGGCTCGTTGGTCGGTCATCATGGAATGTGGTGTCTGGATAGCGCCGCAAAACACGGACACGAGAAGAAACGAATACGAACACCACCACTATGCCAAGCGCTTGTCATCGTCTTCTTTTCTTCTCGCGTCCGTGTTTTGCTGCGCTATCCAGATACCATACCATGACGGTATTATCGCCCTTGGACTATGTATGGAACATCACGGCGATGGTGACGCCGGCGGCAAATATGCGCCGGGAGTGTTCATATAATTGCTATTGCAATAAAAGAACGTGGGGCTCGTCACGTGAACGTGACGCGATCCCCCGGCTCTAATACTGGAGAAGACAGGGAACGATCGAACGGCGGTTGCGGGCGCTTCTCGAGGCAAAGGAGGAGAGTAGCTTTACCGACAGTGATGCTCGCCTCTATGCGGCATGGTAACAATGCTGTTCGGTTTGTTCTATCCTTTCCTATGTCAACCAATCTAAAAAAAAAGTTATTTCGATAGAACGCTCCCTAGACAGCGCCTCACAACTTCCAATATATAGACAAAATGTGCAATGCGGCCTGGAGAGGGGTCCTTGAAGTGGTGTGAACTTCGTTTGTTTGTCTAAACTTGTATCAAAGTTAGCATGAGTATTTCAGTGAGACACTTTCGTTTTCGTTAGTGATGTGGTTCGTTTAGTGTGTGTTTTGTATGAGTGTTACGCACTGAGTATATAAACTTATTTTCCATCAGGCCAATGTTTAGTAGCGTGCTACGCGCGCCGCCAGGCAAACCAAGATTTATTAAACAGCGTCTCTATGATAGCATCGCGTGAGCTGTGGCTGCTTGTTATTACTATGGAGGTATGTTATTCGGGCACAGTAGCCGAGTTGTGCGATAAGTTATGGAAGCATGCTATATCTGGAAGAATTCGAATGATTGTGTGAGCTGCTCTTTATTTGCACTGTCCACTAATGAGTACAGTAATGAGTTCACTGTTACAGTGAACTTCCTCGGATCATTTCCGTTAGAAATTTCTGCCATCAGCAATAACGCATAGTTTAATTTATAACGAAAACAACCATCCCTATTAAAAAATAAAATGATGGGGTTTTACTTTCCAAACCCATGATATGATTAAAGGCATGCTGTATAGTGTGGAATCCGGATTAATGTTGACTACCTGGGGTTTTTTAACGTGAAACTAAATCTAAGTACACGGGTGTTTTTGCATTTTGCCCCCATCGAAAGAGGGCCGCCATGGCTAGGGTTTGATCCTGCAGCCTCGTGCTTAGCAGCGCAACATCAAAGCCGCTAAGCAACCACGGTATAGTTCTAGAACCCCTGCTGAGCTGCCGCCTTAATAATCGGCCGCCGAAGACGAACTGTAACTTCCAACGAAGTTTCTCACCAGCCTAATAGCCGACTTGGAATGCTTGACTGGTGGCTTAGTTGAGTATTATTCGGAACTATTTGGTAGCGTTCTTTTAAGCTTTTCCGTAGAGATAAGCCTCCTTTTCTGTCTTGTGACTGTTGTTCACTTCATACGAAATTAGTATACGATGATTTCATGCCAACCAACCAAAATTTTCGTTCTTCGCAAACTAGGTTTCCTGACCAGATATCAAAATGGTCTGGGTTCTGTTCCACTGGTATTTTCCACTGGTATATATATGGCACCCGAGGCTCCTCGAGAGCCACGTAGAAATAAAAGTTGACTAGCACAGCTGACTATTTTTGGCACTGAAGCTTACGTTGCGCAAGGTAGACTACTTTGATGTTTGAAACTCCCCCGTGAATCGCGGTCAGGGCTCCGTTGTGAGTTCGTCATTCGTTTCAGGTCCCTTCCGTTTCCATGCACTTGTAATACTTGGCATAGGCATCTAGCATTATCCGTTGGCTTTCAATGGTGGCTGAGTGTTGTAGCTCGGTTAGTTGTAACCGGAGTTAGGGAGAAAACTGGGCATTTATTAAATGCGTAAGCATTTCTATACCAGCCCAACGAGGAAACCCGTCGGCCGTCCATCCACCCATGCGTCTGTGTGTCTTTCATTCCGTTCCTTTCGCGCTGCTCTGCCTTTCTTCCTTCGCGAATTAATGTTCCTGCTGCCTCTTGGTTCAATGCGAACTAATCGGCGAAACACGGAGCGCACGCAGCTATCAGCCCTCGGCGTACTCTGTCCCCATCGCGGGTCATTTTCAAGATAGGGACCCGCGCGTCTCGCTTCAACGCGAAGCGCCAAGAACACAGCGCACACGAAGCTATCGGCACTCTGTGCCCCCACGCAGATCGCTTTCAATATAGGGCCCGCGAAGCCAAGCCATACGCAGCAGCCGCCGGAGTACGGTTGATCACGGCTCATAATGGTTCGCCGCGGATGGATAAGGCGCTAAAGAGCGACACGGCTCATAATGATCGGAGCGTCATCATGGCACCTGGAGCCGTCACCGCCAGAAGTTTGCCTTGCGCCGCCGTCAGCAGCAGTTCGTGTCACCGCAGCGCTATCGTTTATACTAATCGGATCAAATTTCTAAGAATCATAATCACACCGGGCTACGTGTAGATGAGCAAGGGGCACAAAGCTTACGCATAGTTAGGCAACTCCCGGAGGAGTATCAGCGTGAAATTTTGTAGTACCTTCAAGGACTCTGTGTGGGCCATTGAGTAAGCGGGGCAAACGAAACGTGAAGAAAAGATTCCACTTCGTGATAAAAAATAATGACAATAAATGACAAGAACAAGATGCATATAAATAGGAGTTACTGTAAATTATAGATGTGTGTATATACAGAATTTTCGCAATAACAAATTCCGTAAGAGCAGAATGCAAGTAATACAGGAAAAGAGGAAAAAGAAAACCCGATACATATGATTAGCACAGGGCCGCATAACAAGCATCTTCATGTCGGCTTCTTGTCAGAAAGACCCATTTTGGCAATAAAAAAAAAGTGCAGCCTTACGCTAGTGAACTTCCTTAGTACTGAAAGTCACCAACAGGGAAAATACATGGTTGGTCCCTCTTTCATAGGAATCGGTAGAACACGAAAGTGAAACATGTCTTTACAGAACCTGTTGCATGTCTGTTTCGTGAACTCACTACTGCAGCGAAAGGCGCACGATTAGCAGTTCGCCAGCTGTCTCGCTGGTTTTCTTCGCGCGCGGCGTCCTACTGCCGAGTCGCTTCGGCGAAGGTACGAGCAATTTGGTGAGGCTACATAGTGGCTTGAGCAGCCAGTTGAGTTGCGACGCGCTCAGCTTATGGAATGCTAGTGGCAGAGTTCGCAGCGTGCGCCGCGAACGCACGCAGGTGTTCTGCTTGACGCTGGCGTGTCTCTCGCCGGACCGAAGCGAGATTCGCGCGTCGAAATCGTTGGCTATCGGTGGTGCTTAGCGCTGTAGTTTTCTTAGTTGGGGCCAACGCCAGCAGTTGGCGTCACGTAATTACTGCTGATGCTTGTTGAAGCTGCACTCCGCAGGCGACGTGGCGTCAGAGGCTAATCGGACGTGAAAGTCAAACCATGGGCGAAAACTGTGTCGTCTTGTCAGCGGAAGGCCTACACCGCCTACACTAGGGTACACCGCGTTGGAGCCTCCGCTGTGCTGAGACTTACGACACGCTCACTGCCGGTGCTCGTTAGGGTGATGGTGCAATACTTGGCTTCCCCGATCCTAGATGACAGCGCCATCCCTGTCAAGACCTGTCAAGCACATTTTACGCGTTCGCGCCGACGTCACATCTATTACAGGAAGTTAATGGTGGAACCCGGCATAAAGCACTTCCGTATGAAAAATATGTATTCAAAAATATGAAAAATGTTCGGAAAAAATCATGATGTGTAATGGACGCTTTGGAATCGGGAGAGAGAGAGACAAAACTTTATTTTGACGGGGCACGGATATGCGTCGATCCCCCTGGTGCGTGGAGCCTTCATTCCAATGCCCCAGCGGCTGTGGCAGCACCTTCGGCTCTGGCGATTAGCTTTCGCTGATCCTCGATTGCCGAGCTGGTCAGCACTATCTCCCACTGCTCGTGAGTTGCGTTTCGATTGGGGGAGATATTGCGGATATTTTGACATGCCCATGGGGTATGGTAGTGGGTAGCTCGCTCTGTACAGAAAGGATACAGGGGCTGATAAAGGGTGTGTTGCAACTTCACCTGTGTTTTCGAAGTGCGCGCACCTTTTATCGCCTCATCTGGCGATACTTCAGAGTATCGTGCTATCACTACAAACACGTGCTCCTTATCTTCCTCCCACTCGGCTACTTATAAATACGCTCTACACCTTTGAATAAACGATCATTTTGTTCTACTGACTACGCTGATGCTTTACTGGTCTGGCGTTACTGCGAGCATGCCATAGCTGTGCTACAGCGGCGACGAAGATGGACATAGCCCATGCAGTGAAAGTCGACATTGAACGGGAACCCACGCAGAACCGGGAAACCAAGGCCATCATGGCTCACCACCTTGCGGACTTCGAAGAAGGCAAAAATAGGTGGAAGCCGTACCTTATTAAAGTAAAAGCATTATACTTCGAAGCGAACGCGATTCAAGACTCGACTAAGAAAAGAGCATGGCTGGTTGCAGCGTTACATAAGCATACGACACAAGTGCTGGCAGGGAAGGCGGCTCCGCGCAAGCCAAATGCGTGGATGTATAAAGAAGTCGTCGAAGTTTTGAGTGAGCACTACGGACCAAAAAGACACGAAATCACCGAAATCTACAAGTCTTTCAGTCTATCGAGCGGAGGGCGAGCCGATTAATGAATTCCTGGGAGACATTCGCCGAATAGCTGACAATTGCAATTTTGGCAGTGCTTTGGATCGCATGCTACGAGATGGCATTGTGTTTGGTATACGGTTAGGTGCCTTGCAGAAGCAGCTACTGGCATAGCGGGAATTAACGCCAGGGGGATGAAACATCGCGGTTTTTCTGTCCCGTGGCCGCCGCGATCCTGATGTTTGGGGGCTGTACTATACCTACGAGCATAAATGAACGTTGTTGTTTCATTTTATATTTATTACCGGGTTACTTATTAACTCCGGAGTTTTTAATACGCAAGTGAACCTAAAGGTTGCAGTTCGAGATTGCAAAAATACGAGCGCCAAACGGAGTGGAAAACGGGAACTGCGCAGTGTCCTATCTCTCACGGCGAAAAAGGGCGCGTTTCTTGTCGAGCGCCCATGTATGCTACGGCCTACGGTGTCCCAAAGGCCGCTTTTACCACCGTAAAGTTTGTTTCAGCGAAACCCTTGCAAGCTTCAGCGAAACAGATACATGAATGGATTCGCGCCGTCATCACAAATCCTGCTGTGTTGAGTGGTGTCTAAATTCTTCACGCCACACCGGCATAAAATTCTTTCGGATCCCGGCGGACGAAAGGTACGATCTGCATGCTGTTCGTTTTGTGTTTCTGCGCTTGCACGGCATATCAGGATGCGGTTGCAGCAGTAGCTGCAACCGCATCCTGATAGAGGACCGTGGCGGAGTTGAGGATCCGCTGCGAGGATGAGACCGCGACCGCGGCGAAGGCTCGGTTGTTGCGATAGGCAGCGGCGTCCACAAACGAGACATCGTCTGTTTTCATGTCTATGCGCCTGAGAAGGGCGGTCGCTCGCGTAAGGCGCCTGCCTCTGTTTAGGTCGGGATGCATATTTCTCGGAATGGGAGCGATCGTGATGAGGTCTCGGATCTCGCGTGGTACCGGCGTCAAATCTGGGGCATCCCTGGTTATCGAGGAGAAAAAGCCGAGCTCACGCAGAATGTGGAGGCCCGCATTGGTGGTCGTGAGTCGGATCATCTGCGTTCGCTCCTGAGCCTCGGCGATCTCTTCTAGCGTGTTGTGCACGCCGAGCTCGAGGAGTTTATAGGTTGAAGTGGTGATAGGTAGGCCGAGGGCTCGTTTCACAACCTTTCGAATAAGGGCGTTGAGTTTGTCACGCTCCGCACGTAGCCAGTTGTGTATGGCACCGACATAGGTAAAGTGGCAGAGAACAAACGCATGTACAAGGCGCAGTAGGTTGTCTTCTTTCAGGCCGTGGTGCCGGTTGGCCACTCTACGTACGAGTCGTATGGCATTTTCAGTCTTTGTCGTGAGTTTCTGCAGCGTTAGGGTGTTGGTTCCGCGGGACTCGATGATCATATCCAGAACTCTGATGGAGTCTACCCTGGGAACTATGCGGAGTGTGATGTTGCGTTCGGCCGGGGGTTTCCACCCTCTGGGCTTGGCGCCACGGCGTTTGGGCAAGTATAGCAACAGCTCCGACTTGGTGGGGGAGCACTTGAGACCGGTGTGTTCGAGGTAGGACTCGCCAGTTTCAATGGCCTCCTGCAGGGTGGATTCGATGAAGCCATCCGACCCCGCGGAGCACTAGATGGTTATGTCGTCCGCATAGATGGTGTGATTTAGCCCGTCGATCTTTGAGAGTCACTCTGAGAGCCCGATCATCACTAGGTTGAAGAGCGTCGGCGAGAGGACGGAGCCCTGGGGGGTTCCCCGCTGTCCGAGCTCGACTTCTTCCGACACCAGGTCTCCTGCGCGGAGGACAGCCCGGCGCCGGGTGAGGAAGGAGCGGACAAAGTCGTAGAACCGACGCCCGAGCCCGAGGTCTGCGATCGCCTTCAGGATGGACGAGTGGGTGATCGTATCGAATGCATTTTCTAAATCGAGGCCAAGTATGGCACGGATATCCCGAGTGTTTCCTCCGTTGAGAATCTGATGTTTTAGGAGTAACATGGCATCTTGAGTAGATAGCCCAGGTCGGAAGCCGATCATGTGGTGCGGGAAGCAGTCGTGTTCCGCGAGATAGCGACCGACCCTGTTGAGAACGACGTGCTCCGCCACCTTGCCCACGCACGACGTGAGCGAGATGGGCCGGAGGTGATCTAAGTTAGGCGCTATTCCCGGTTTGGGAATAAGGAACGTGTGGGCGAGTTTCCAGGCATTGGGTAGCTCGCCCTTCTTCCACGTTTCGTTGATAGTATCGGTGAGGTAAGTGACGGAGGGCTCATCCAAGTTGCGTAGGAGCTTAAGAATGGATAGTTGGGCGAGTTGGTACTCGTCCTGTCTTCTTCCGCCTCCGTCCGTGTCTTCTTCGCGCTTATATCAAGAATATGTTAGCGTAGGAGCTTGTTGGGGATGCCATCGGGGCCAGGGGTGGAGCGGCCATTGAGTTCGTGGAGAGCTCGGCGCACCTCTTCGACGGAAAAGTCGGCGTCTAAGTGGGTGTTGTCGGTACCGGTGTATTCGGGGTGAGGAATCGACGGGTCCGTCGGAAGCGGAAGATATTTCTGCACGAGGCTCTTGGCGATGTCTTCCGGTGGTGCGGTCCCTTTGGCCTGATGGAGTATCTTCGTGAGAGAATGGCGCTGATTGGTGCGGGTGTTGGTGTCGTCGAGCAGGTGTTTGAGGAGGTTCCATGTTTTGCCATTACGGACCTGCCCGTCAATCGAGTTACAGACTTCGTCCCACTGCTGTTTGGAAAGGGTGCTGCAGTGATCCGCTATGCTCCTGTTCAGCTCGGATATGCGTTTGCGTAACCTCCGATTGAGGCGCTGGCCCTTCCACCGGACCAGTAGTGATTGTTTGGCCTCGAGCAGGTGGGCGAGGCGACTGTCCATCCTCTCGGTGGGCAGTTCTGTACAGATGGTTTTGGTGGCCTTGCCGACGTCGACCTTAAGCTGCTCCGTCCACGTCTCTAGACTAGGCGCGGCGTAGGAAGGGGGTCGTTCTGCGCGAGTCTTACGGAAGAGGTCCCAGTCCACCCACGTGTACGTCTTGGTCTTCCTGCTGACTGTGTGGAAGTGTACGGACAATAAAAAATGGTCGCTACCTAGATCTACCGCGAGGGTAGACCAGCGGGCGTCGGCGATATTCTTGACGAAGCAGAGATCCGGGGTGGTGGCTCTTTGCGTGGACTTGCCGGTGCGGGTGGGGCAAGCCTTGTCCGTAATGAGGGTAAGATTCATGTCGTTCGCGTTCTGCCAGAGCTCGTTCCCCTGGGGGGTGTCGTACTCGTAGCCCCAGGTGCGATGCACAGCGTTAAAGTCGGCCGCGATCACTATCGGGTTGGAGCCGGCGAGGCGAATGGCTTTCTGAAACTGGCGTTTGAACCGTTGCTTGTGGTGGCTTGGGCTACTGTATACATTGAGCATGTACACACTTTGTCGGGATGCGTTGCCGGGGAGAAGCTCCACCATGACATGTTCGATTTCGGGTATATCGAGGTCGTGCACAAGGCAGGTGATCTTATTAACGACCAGCGTGGCGGTACCGCGTCCTCCCGAAGGGCTGGGTAACCACTGGTATGCGGAGAACGTGGTGGTTGGTACATGCAACCTTCTCGATTCGGATTCCGTTGTTCCTGCTATTTTACCGGCTACGCAACTTTTTACAGCAAGGCGAAAATGACCTCAAAACTGGAGAGACTACCCAATATGGCGCTATCGCCGTTATCAGCGATTGCGCGCATGGCGAGTGAGTAGCGGCTAACTTGGTGCCGCTGTTACAACAATTGTGCGATAGCTCTGACAATGGGAGCAACAGAACTGGGCGTTTAGAAATATATATAATCTATAACAATGTAGTTCAAAGTAGCTTTTAAAATTAAGAATAAGTCCCCCACTACGGCGTGCCTCATAATCAAATCGTGGTTTTGGCACGTAAAACCCCATAATTTAATTTATTTAAAATTAAGAATAAAAAGTAACTTTAATTATTATAGCTTTATTATTACACAATTACTTTGGTTTTCAATGGGCCAAATAAGCGTAAATGACAAGAATACGGTTACGGGCTAGGTCATCACGAGCACCACGATGTTAACCTGTTCTAGGTACATTGCATTAGGATTTTTAAAATCTTGGTTTAGGATAGTTGGGACAACCATATATTTAGTGAGTGACACGTAGCGTTCTCTTTTCGAGTGTTTACACCTTTTTATGACTGGTACAGAGACAGAATACGTGAAGAGACCAATTAATAGTGAGAAACACCCTGAGTGATTGCAATTGTAATTATTTAATGTGACGCCTAATACCAGTTTTATGTATGTCACGCTAAAATCTGTGCAACGTTACACTCTTTTCACAGGCTCTCCTCGGCCCGCGAATACCACTACAATGCCCGATCACATGCCGATGATGAAGTTCAACAGGCTGAGCCCTCATGTACGGTTATTTTACTTGCTAAGCTCTTTAAAACAATTCCACATAAATTTGTGCCCTGCAGCTAGCGCTTTAATGCCACGTACCATTTAACAGATCTTAAAGTGCACTCGGGTGTCAGCTGGGCGAGCTCGTTCATTGCTAGGTGACGAGAACCAGAGCGATGTATACCGAAAGGCAGGACGAGACGAGCGCTTGTCTGATCCCTTTCTTGCTTGTTTGTTGCCGCCTAAGAGGGATTAGTGTTATTGAACGAAAAGACTATGAATTCGTTATTTTTTCTTAAACATTCCATTTTTAACGTATAACCAATAATGTTTGTTAACAAGGAGTACGCTAACGATTAGTAACAATTAGTTGGCGCTTCATGTTTTCCACGATGAAGATTTCTCTATTACATATGTCTTAAGTGTTTATATATGCCATTATTAAGCTTAATGCCCAGCAATGTGCTTATCAGAGGCCTGTTCCCAATGTTCAAGTTTAAATAAGTCAAGGATCGAGAACTAAATATGAACAAGTGAATACTTATGGAAGTAATCACTTCAATTCTAAAAGCGGCTAGAACTTTTACTACGTTTAAAAATCATGGTCAGATTTCACAATAGAGAATTATTAAGCTTTTCTTTCTAAATCTTTCAGGTTCCATTCCAGCGGGTCGACAACGCAAGACTTCTAGGTGCTCGCCCCGGACAGCCAGAAAAATCAACAACCTGGAGAAGATAAATTCAAGGCTTCGGAAGGCACTGTAAAGAATTGGCAAGAGAAAGGTTAAAAAAGCCTTCCAAGTCAGACGCGTTGAATGCTATCAGGCCCTACGTCCGCCAGACATTCTTTAGATTGCTTGAGACGCAAGTTAAAATTAATGGTGTGAAACGTAGAGGAAGGAGGTGGTCGCCCGAGCACCGCCAGTTTGCTTTAAACTTCTACTTTCATGGTCCGAAAGCGTACAGACATCTGTCAAGACTGCTTTACATGCCAACGGCAAGGTCGCTAAAGCAGTGGTTGTCAAATATTCCAATGACTCCCGGAGTTATTCGAACCGTTATTGAAGCCCTCGAAGAAGCTATCCGAAATTGGCATTTAACAGATCGTGCGTGCACATTAATATTTGACGAAATGTCGTTGAACGAACATCTGCAGTACGATACAAAGCATGACATTGTGATGGGATTCTCGGATAACGGCACGCAAAGAACACCAGTCGTGGCAAATTCAGCGCTCCTGATACTTGTGGTAGTCATTTCAAAAACGTGGATTCAGCCTGTTGCTTACACATTATTAAGGTCCAAAACGCCCGCATATGCTCTTCATCATCTAATCATAACATTAATCAAGTAGCTCCAGGAAGCCCGGTTGTTTGTGAAGGCGCTCATCTGTAACCAGGGGGGGAGCAACATCACTTTGGCAAATAAGCTAGGTGTGACGCCTGAAGAGCCGTTTTTTGTGCTTGAAGGCCGTTAGATTTATTTCTTATATGACACACCACACTTACTTAAATGGACAAGGAATAACCTCCGTGCACATCACAAGCTCCATATCAGGCAAGAAATTCTTGATTGGTCTTCAATTACGCAACTATACGAAAGTTCGCATCCTCTCAAACTCAAATTGGCGAAGGAAATAACAGTCAACCACATTTACCGGAAGCCTTTCAATAACATGAAAGTTAAATATGCCAGCCAGGTGATGAGCGAATCGGTCTCTGTGGCCATTGACGTATTCATTGCTCTTGGCGTGTTGCCCACATCCGCAACCAACAGCTGATTTTCTCGAGAAGATAGTTAAGTTATTCGACTGTCTCAATAGTTCTTCTATAAAAAAAAAAACCGGTGACAAGTTACCTTATGCAATTTTGGAAGGATCCGAACACCTAGCCTTTTTGCGGGAGTACCTGTCGTGGGTTGAAAGCTGGAAATTTGACGGGCCTGGGCAACCACACACAGTTGTGGCATGGAAGGTTACCTTAAAGGCTATCCTTGTCCTCTGGGACGACCTCTTTCAAAATTTTTATTTCCGTGTTCTGTTTACTCACTGGCTACAGCAGGACCACCTGGAGAACCTTTTCGGACGGCTTAGGTTAAAGAAAGCATGGCTGCAATGACAACCCAAATGTGCTTTAGTTCACATCAGGTCTGAAACATATTTCTGTTGGTAAACTGGTTGCCCCCTTTTTTTTCAGAAGGAAACTGTGAACAGGATCGCAGCACTGTGTTGGCACAAATGTGAGAGCCGCCTCATTCGCTTGCTACTACTTGTGATGCAACATCAGCAGTCGATATGCTTTCTCATGAGGAACAGCCAGCTAGTCATGATATAGTAGAGGATAACGTTCTCTACTATGTTGGAGGATATCTTGTGCGGCAATTTTTGTTGCACATGCCTCCACATTGTGTGTGCAGCGCCTTTTGAAAAATGCCGACCGCCAGCTTTGTGTATCACAGCAGTATTTTGTCATGTTTAAGGCAAGCAACATCTCCTCAGATTTATTTGGCAATGTAACACGGCCTTCTGACGATTGCTTTCAGGATATTAAGGCCATGGAAGCTTGTTTTTCGGAATATATCGGTGTTGTGGTGCACCTGCCTAATCTGAATGAAGTTTTTCCAGGCATTTAGTACAGTTATATGGGAAGGCAAGAATTCTGCTCTGAAGAGTGCTAGCAAGCCTTTGTGCACCTCTTTGCAAGGATTCGCCTGTTGTGGCATGTTCACTTTGTGAACATCTCCTTGGCTAAACAACGCAGCAGAAAATCTGCTGCAGCACAAAAAATGCGGAAATTTTTGTACCTTTTAGTATTCCGTTTGCATAATTTGAAGTCACCATTTTCTGCCTCTGAAGCGGGCATGTGTGTGTACAATTTATTTGCTTGTATTTTTTTTTCATTGAACAATATAGGTATGTTACGCTGAAGAATGCATAAACCCTTCGTGTTATTTTATCGGAACAACCTATAGTGGCTTCAATATTTTGTAAATTTTTGCTTAAGCTTTTATAAAAAAAAACTGTTGCTGAATAGAAAATGTAACAATATATAACTCCGGTCCTTTATAGTTTTTGTATCCATTTCCTCTTGCATCCTAAGTGTGCGGTGTGCCGTATTATCTTGTCCCACTCATGGTATTACTTTATATCGGGGTACGTGCTGTGAACTTGTGTATAGTTATTACTGTTTTTCTTTTGTCTTCGTTTAGACTGTATATTCACTGGCTTGATACCTAGTTATTAGCATGCGGGCATGTGCGGTGTACTTTTGTATGCGACTCAATATATTCAAGTTGTGTTTTTACTGTATGAATGGTACGTATAGGCAATAAAACATTCAAACAAACTCTGCTCTTTATTCTTGTCTAATTTATGTGTACACGTAAATAAAAACAAAGTCTTACTTAGAATAAGTTGTGCAAAAATAGGTGGATGGGCAAACCATCATCAATCAGAACGCAACGATTGCCGTTTTGATCATGTGGCGGGTTGCGCAACAGGAAGAAGGTCGCGTGCTCGCCATCTGAATACCATCCATTCGCTCAATTTGGCTTGCTGGTGCATCCCGATTGAATTTGGCGCTAAATGGCCCCCTCCCCCGCCACTCGGCTCCTCAGTCTTCATCAAAATGGCATCCCCCAGTGCGTGTCTGCAATGCGACGCCATGTTTTCGTACCGCCCCCAAACACTAGGCGTTCGTCCGGCGCAGCGAGCGAATATCGCGTTCCATGGATGGTATAGGAGTTTTCACTCCCCTGTTAAAGCTACAAGACGCTGAAGCGATGGCCCTTGCAGATGAGGCTGCGGATAGTAATGTAAAACGCATGATCGGACCCGCAACGACACCCGAGTACAGGCGTATCAGAAAGAAATTCTGCTCGATGACAGGAGGGCTACCGCACGTCAAGAATGCGCAAGGTGCGGTAGTAAAAATCATAATGACGCATATTGCCCCTGGTCTAACGCTCGCTGTTACCGCTGTGGACGACGTGGTCACCTTGCAAGGATATGTCGTAACCGCGGGGCTCGAGAACCAGGCACGGTGGGGACGGCACAAACTAACACCCTCTTGGGGACGAAATTCTCAGCAGACGAGCAACACGAAACCGCCCACAATTGGACTTTGGTATCACAACGAGAAAGCTGTCTGGAACCGCTGATTCGCCGAACATTTGCTTGGTGCGGTGTGCAGCTGAGCACGAGGTCGATACCGAGTCGCCCGTTTTTGTCATCCCGCGTCAACTACACAATAAGGTCCATCAGTGTAGACATTTAGGCTTTTTGGTGTAACCTGTTTACAGATTTTCTTCTTGTAACGCAAAAAAAAAAAAAAAACACGGACGTAGAACATGAACGGAGCCACACGCAGGCGCTAACATCCAACAACGATTTATTTCCGGGGCGGACGCCACTTTTATATCCTCACTTTACTCGCTCGCTTCACAAGCACGTCTCTACTGACACGGTACATGGTAGTAAAATATTCTAATATACTTGCAGACTAAGGCAAGACAACCAAGCACATTGTAAAATGCTATAATGATATTTGGAGACTAGGCAGAGAAACCTATTATGTTTAACGCACGCGCAGGAATTCCAACTCCTTGTATAGCGACGGAGACCGATTTCCTAACACAAGTATCTCCGAACTTTTCAATATGAGCACTTTCAATGATTAGACGAGTTAGTTCGCATTTGCTTCTCCCGATAATGACGGTATCGTCGAAGCGGGGCTCGCCGCATCCGCACTTGTGACAATGACTTGCGAGGAAGCCATCCGCCGCAGGCTTGTTAACATTATTGGCATGTTCTCTAAGCCTATCATTGGTGCATCTGCTGGTTTGTCCGGCAGATAACTCCTTCCACATTGCAAAGATATTCTGTATATAACACATTTCCTGCAGTTAACGTACCCTTTTCTGTGCGATTTTTCGCACGCGTCCTTTATTGTACCACATGCTCTTGTTTTTGCACAAAGGCTGATAAGCATATTAGCAGCTGGGAACACGATGTCGACCTTTCCCCGACATCCTATCTTCTTCAGGTTATGCGATAGGCGGTGAATGTATGGAATTATGGTGAAATTTTCCTTTTTACCTGGCTCTGCGCTAGCTGTCATCGAGGAACTATGCTCTCCTGACTGCGTTGCTCTGAGCAAGGCTTCGGAAATTGACACAATCGCATGGTTTGGAAACCCAGCCTCATTCAAACGCACTATCGGTTGTTGAAAACTGGAGGACATCAAATGAGGGCACGATTTTTTCAGAGCATTGCTTAAACAAAATTTTCCTATTCCCCTTTTAATAAGCTTAGAATGAGCAGAACTGTACGATAAAAGAGCCTTGTTAGCTCTAGGTTGATAACACCAGCAGATGTGATCGTCAAACAGCACAACTTTTAGGTCGAGAAAGCGAATATTCCTATCAATTGGCATTTCGAAGGTCGCATCAAGGGGACTAAGACATTCTGAGATTATGCTTGTAACACCCTCACATTCTTTTTGAAAACACTGAGTGGTGCAGTCAAGAAACAAAAGGAAATCATCAACATAACGGAACGTTCTGTAGACTAAGGTTCCCATGAGTCTCTCGGCCAACACTCTCTCTAGTTTTGCAAGATATAGGTTACTCAGAACAGGTGCGAAACAAGACCCGATACCTGTGCCTTGCTTCTGTAAAACGGAACATTATGCCACAGGATAAACGTTGAAGTTAGGTATTGCTTTTGTAGTGCTAAAAACCTTTGAACAGAGGTTGCCGCTTCATTGCAAAACCGCACTGCACCAAATTCATCTATGCTTCCTTCAACGCAGGTTAACAGGTCAGACTGAGCAATAGAGTAATAAAGGTGTTTTATGTCAGCGGAAAATGCATTAAGCCTCTCGTCAGAATGCACTTTTACGAACTCTAAAACTTTATCTTTACTCTTCACAAGGAAGGGGTCGTTAATGTCGAGAAGAGTTAGTGATTTTAGCAGGTAAGCAGCTATTTCCTTCTGCTATGTCCCTTTCTCAGACAAGATTACCCTAAAAGGGACGTTATTTTTGTGCGTCTTGGCCTTAAAAATTACGTCTAAACACTTGTCTCTGTTCCTCTCAATGTTTTTCATAACCTTGTTCTGATTCATTTTCTTTTTCTATTTCGATCGCTTTAGCTTGGACCTCAGCCAAACAGACCCCTTTATGTTGCCTAGATACACCCGAGATGGCTTCGATTAGCTTTTGAGAAGAAGGACCCATGGGTCATGACCGCAAACCCACCCTCCTTGTCGGCAGGCACTACACACAACAATTTATATACTAAGTGCGAGGCTACGCGACGTGCAGAAATCCTTGACGGTTGAGGCTTACAGCGTTTTAGACCGTCGACCCCTTCGGAGGTCACTCTGCCGCCTTCGTCCACCGGTGCTTGCAGGGAGACTTGACGCACTAGCGAAAGCTGCTCTAGTCTGGTGCTCGCGGTTTCTACGGCGAATTTTGGTCTGTGTGCAAGAACTTTCCGGATTCTCTCAGGACGGTGAATTGCTTCGTCAACGTGAACCTAGCAGGTAGGTGTCCAGTAGCCTTTTCTCGCACAGTCTGGCAGGTTTCTAAGTTGAAGTTGCCACAATCCTTCTGCGACTTAGTCCGCCATGCGCATGTGCTTCCGAAGTTGAAGTTTGGCCGTGTATGGTTTGAATGCGTCGTGCAATTACACGCTTAGGTTGGTCCGGTATATTCTTGCCTGGCGTAGCCATTCTGCTCTAAGAATTTTCAAAATCATAGTTCTCTGTCCGTAGGACGGCAGACAATTGCCGAATAGGCCTCGGGCGTCTTCTGGCAGAAATTTTTCTCTAATACAAATGCCAATCGCCCGTACCCTACATACGGCGGTAGCGATGACGGTGACAGTGCCGCATGGACCCCGGGGAACACATAAGAAAGAGCCCGTTGCACGAGAAATAAAGTCCATTAGTGTAGACATTTCAGCTTGTTGGTGTAACATGTTTGCAGATTTTCTTCTTGTGACACAAAAAACACACGGACGTAGAAGAAGAACGGAGTCACACACAGGCGCTAACTTCAAACAACGATTTATTTCCGGGACGGACGCGACTTTTATACCCTCACTTTTTTCACTCGCTTCTCAACCACGGGTCTACTGACAAGGTACATGATAGTCAAATATTCTAATATACTTCCAGGCTAAGGCAAGACAACAAACCATATTGTAAAACGAAATAATGACACTTGGAGAGTAGGCAGAGAAAACTATTATGCTTAACGTACGGGCAGGAATTCCAACTCCTTCTTGGAAGTGACAGAGACGATTTGCTAACACAAGTATCGCCAAACTCTTCAATATGAGCACTTTCAATGATTAGACGAGTTTGCTCGCATTTGCTTCTCCCGATAATGACTGTATCTTCGAAGCGGGGCTCGCCGTATCCGCACTTGTGACAATAACTTGCGAGGAAGGCATCCGCCGCAGGCTTGTTAACTTTATTGGCATGTTCTCTAAGCCTATCATTGATGCATATGCCCGTTTGTCCGATGTAACTCCTTCCACATTGCAAAGTATTCTGTAAATAACACAGTTCCTGCAGTTAACGTACCCTTTTCTGTGCTGCTTTCCGGACGCGGCCTTTATTGTACCACATGGTTTGTTTTTGCACAAAGGCTGATAAGCTTATTTGGTGCTGAGAACACTATGTTACGGGATGCGTATACAATGAAGTGGCGCTAGACGATAACGCGAAGAAAGTTTGCGCTCATTAATGCGCAAGATGGGCTATTTTGCTACAAACGACTTCCTTTAGGGATAGCCTCTGCACCCGCTGTATTCCAAAGAAAAATAGATCAGGTATTGGCTGGCCCAGGGGGGTGAATCTTCCTATAGGGGGGTTCTCCTATAGCAGACGCTCAGTCGACGCTAGCGCCAAGGCGCACTTCAGTTAGGCCCTAGTGGATGGATGACGGTACTACGTTAGCGAAAGAAAGAAAAAAAAAGAAAACCGGTGCGATTTTTTTACCCTCCCCCTTTCGCTATAGCACTTTTCTTCTTCCTTTTTTATGATAACGTTGTTCCGCTCGTCTCTCCTTTCCCTCTTGACTTCCCTATCCCTCTCCCATGCCTCGCCTCACCCTCCCCTTATGCCTTGCGCAATGCTCTTTCGTTTTTCTTTAGCTATCCGCGGTGCGCTCTTTTTTAGGGGCGAAGCTCCTTAGGGTGTGGGTCTGTCCCTCCTCTGTAGTAGTAGTAGTAGTAGTAGGTAGCCACGTCTACTTTTATGAGAAAAAAAATTCCGAAAATTGTGTCCGTAGCGGAATCGAACCAGGGGCCCCTCGCTTCTGAACGCGTGGCGCTAACCACTACGCCACCAAGCACACATGGACAGACGCACCACGATGGCAATAAATACCCAACATTAACGAACGACTGCGCGTTTCTAACGCGTTTGTGCTAGCGCGTTACGGCCCGTGTAAGGAGCTGGTGTAAGACGCTGTGGCCTCTCCGCCTTACCCCCGTATTCATAAACGCTGATGGCGTCGGTAAACGCGGTGCACGTTCCGGCATGTGTAAACGGCTGCGTAAGACGCTGTGGCCTCTTCCCCTTAGAGTACTGCACGTTTCTAAAGCGTTTGTGCTAGCGTCCCCTTAAGCGGGAGATGGTGCAATTATAATGAACGGCGCTGTTATAAAATAGGAATGACGTCACATATGGCGCGTGTCATTGATGGAAGTCAATCGTTCGATTTAGTGCGGCGAGACTGGGCGAATTACACGGAAGATTCACGGTTTACCGATGATTCCCTCCGGAGCTTCGCCCACTCATCATCATTCACCCCGTGGATATGCGGTGTTTTTTTTTTTTTTTTTTTTTTTTTTGTCACGGGCATTATCAGACGCACCGCCGGACCAAAGCGCGCGCTCCGCGCTCCTGTCCTGTCCGGCCGCGCCATTCGTGCTGCGTGCTTGTGCGCAGTGTATTCTTTTTGCTTTTTATGCACGCAGTCGCGTTGATTATTACAATCAAGCAAGCATGTGCCCAAATTGTATTCAAAAAAATAGTTGCAGTGGCTTAGCTCGGCTATGCCAGGATATACGTAGCGTTAGCAAAGGTTCAGCTGATTATTCTTAGCTTTCCTGGTTGTCTAGATTGTCAAGGATTAGCTTGATTGTCATGCTTACTGCTGCTCCAATGACACACACGCGGTATACGTATTATGTGGCACATGTATTCATTCCTCCTACGCTCAACCGCTAATTGCCAGGCAACTACTTCGGGATCCGATGAGTCAAGCTTCTCCGTTCTTCTGCGCTGTTGAGCAGCATTTGCGCTCTCCTTCTCCATGGCTATACCACAGTGGCAAACGCCAGTCAGAAGCGCAGCGGCTCCAGCGCAGTGTCAGACGGCGACTGCACAGCGAGCGCGCGTTGGCGCCAGTGCGTCTACCACGGCTACGACGTCACTCCTCTGGAATGCGCAGACCGGCGGCCGTGAGTCGAGCGCGGCGGCGGCGGAGTGCGCGAGAGGTGCCGGCTCTGGTGGCTCCGGTGCGCAAGCCGTGTGACATCACTGATCCTTGCGCATGCGCAGCACGGCTGTTGATGTGCCGCGCGAAACGGGCTTGGCTAGGCCAGTGTAGCTAACGCTACAAAATACAACGTTACGGCGTGCGCGCTAAGCGAACGCCGTGTCGTCTGCTTGTCGTCTGCTTTGAGCGGGAGACACGGGCGCCGCCGAAGAGAACGCGCCCGAGCGGCACCACCGATCCGCCGGGCTGCTGCTCCGGTGTGCAAGCCGTGTGACATCACTGATCCTTGCGCATGCGCAGCACGGCTCTTGATGTGCCGCGCGAAACGGGCTTGGCTAGGCCAGTGTAGCTAACGCTACAAAAATAATTGCACTTACAACAGAACTATTCTTTGAATTCACTTTATTGTCTTCATCTGCGAAAACCAGAATTGGAGCAGGCAGTGCAACACACTATAGAATGGAACCAAACGCGGATGGTGTTTCATGTACGCACATGTAAAAAAAAAAAACATTTATTGTAATTGCTCTAATGGCCAATGCGCAGAATAACTTCTCACGGTCTGCTTCTCGCTCCTCATAAAATCCACCTCCGTGAAGTGCGCCGAGCATATTCTGAGGTTGTTGACCTTGTCTCTGGGCAAACCCATCAGGTCCATCCTTCCAGCGTAGGTTAAAAACACTTCCATCCTGAAGAACAGTGACGATCATGAATTTTAACATCGCAGTTGGAACATACAAAACTCAGCTCGTTTCGCGTCGCAGCAGAGTACTAGTTGTGATATATGTCAATCTTAATTCTCATAAACGCATTTTTAAACGATGGCGACCAATTAGCTAGAAATAAGTGCAAATCCCACACCTACACACGTGTTCCTTGCGATACGCACAGGTGGTACTACATTTATAAGTAGCTTTATGTTCGCTGCTTGTGGCATAACGATTTACTGTATTATTGTGGTGTTTTCAAATCAGTTAGGTGCTGCCTCACCACCGGACAGCCATGCACGACTGCACACAATTACTATCACAAATAAAAACTGGGAAGTAAACTGTCCAGTGCTCACCTGTTGTCTTTAGTGATGCGGTAGAATTTCAGGTCGCATGGCTCACTTCGTCTTGATGTGTTCGCACACCATTGAACCACACACGAACAGCGACAGCTGCGAGACATTGCGGGGAAAAGCCGACAAACGTGCAACGCTAGGTTACCACACGGACGACACTGCAAGCCTGGAAGGCGAAAACCGCAACACTGACCGCATAATGCCAGAAAAAAAAAAAATGCTGCCGTTTTGGTCGTTATCAGCACGGCCGACGACGAGCCAGGCGCGCCACCGATAGTTGAAGGCGAGAGAGAAACGACAAAGTTGAGAGAGGGTTAGCAAGAAAAAAGAGGAAAAGCGATTTTGGTTTCGCATCCATCTCATGGATGGCGCTGCAATTCGCGTGGACAAAAAAGCAGCGGAGTTTCCGAGGCCTGGCTGGCCTTCCAGGAGCGCGGGCTTATCTTGACGATGTGCTCATTTCCGAAAGAGCGAGCGACAGCGGTGAAAGGCTGAAAAACGTCTCAGCGCTTCCGAGAGCGTGGTCTAAAGTAAAGGTTCGATAAGTGCTACTTGCGCACCCAAGCACTAACTTATCTAGGGCATCGCATCGATCGTGCTGGACTTCATCTGACACAGAAAAACCTTGACGCTACCATGCAGGCACCGAGCCCCTGTAATGTCAGCGAGCTACGTTCGTTTTTGGGTACGATTAATTTTTACGCGAGGTTTCTGCTGAACATATAAACCACACTTGGTCCAATGCATCAGCGGCTTGAAAAGAATGCATGTTGACAATGGAAACAGCCGCAAGAGCTCGCGTTTGATCTGGCCAAGCAAAGCCTTCAAACAGCCAAGGTTCTCGTTCATTTCGACCCTTAGAAGAAACTTGAATCTGACGGGTCTCCGTACGGTGTGGGAGCTGCCTTGTTTCACACCAACCGTAACGTTCATAGGCCCATCGGTTTCCGCTCGCGAACATTAATGCAGGCGGAGCGCAAGTATTCACAGCTCGAGCGAGACCCCAGGCAGCACAACCAGGCTGGCCCCAGCACGGCAATATCACGGCAAACACCGGCACAAATATAGGCCCGAAACCGGCAGCGCTACCCGCGTCAAGAATGGCCCAGCGCGGCCATGCCACTAAAGGGCCTATTTCGGCCATCGTGTGGCAGCGCCAATACAGGCAGATAGCCGGCTCTGCCGTTCATTGCCATTCTAGTGTCCCACCTTGCCTACTGGCAGCGCCGGTATTGGTCAATAGCCGGCTCTGCCGCTTTTAGTCAATTTATTGTCCCGCATTACCCACTGGCATGGCCATATTGGCAGATTGTGATGTATGTGGGCGATGCCGTTATTTCCTACGATTTTAAATTACGCAAATATTGCATGGTAGCTCGATGCAACATGCCATGATCTACTATAAAATCACCAAATAATATACACAATTTCTTTATTGGTCTTAAAATAGGTTGATACAGATTGTCGCTCGTATCCCCAATCCTGTGGGCCATCTACGAAAGCTTTGTTTATGACGCTACGGGGGGTTGAACCGCTTCGGCGTAGTGCCGCCTTCTGCTATTAGCATAGTCGACGGCGCCTGGCAGCCACATTCTTATGAAGTCTTGTGCTTGATTGATGTCGATGTCTGCGTCTCTCAGACACCATCTGCATACAATACATATACCTTTATTATCCCAACACTGTCAGCAGTGCATAATATAAGCAAAAGGTACAAAACCGAGGAATTAAATGCGTATCACCTGTTCCCACTCTGCATAGCCCATGATGGCGTTCATTATATTGAAGGCAACCTCCCACAGATATGATTTCTCCATCCAAACAAGTTGTTGAAGCTGAAAAAAGGAAGCAGAAATATGCAAAAATTAGGTACGAAATGCCGCTGCATCAAAATATGCGACATTTGTTCTAACTAGCCAATTATGATGAATTATGCCTTCATCATAAGACTTCTCGTAAGTGTTTGTGGGTAGCTGTACTTAGCCTTTGGCAATGCGTAAGCTTTTAGAACAGAGGTAGCAAAGAAAGGGTGCATTGTTTCATGATAAACACCTAAGCAAGCTACAATACAACAGGTTATACTTTTGCTGGAAGTTCTGAACACCAGTCAGCTCGCAGAATGTACTTCCTGAGTAAGGAATTACGACAATCCAACTTTGGTCTTCTTGAGTGTACCAGCCGAAATGTGCCCTGCTACGTGTTTTCAAACAGACAGTGCGTTTCAGCTGACGCTGAAGCGGTGCAGCAACGTCTACGTACATAGTAAAAAGTGGCCGTACATTATCTCTGTAAAAAAAGAAAATACACGTATTAGGAAATGCACTCAGTTGAAACACTACACTTGAGAATAAAAATAATACAATTGTACTTACCTTGCGATAATTGAGTTTATTTCGCAGTAAATGGAGTTTACCGACGTTTGGCTAGTTGTTTATGTTGCACCAAATAGCAGTGTGGAACCAAGCTTGTAGTGGCGAAGGCCAAGCCGCTGGTACTGAACACGTTGCTGGACAAGTTGATGTATGCTTCGCAAGCAAAACATGGTGCACGAAATGTGGGCTACGACAGCTCACAGGCAGAAGCAGAATGTGTACGGGTCCTTCGTCCTCCAAGAGACCGAGAGTCACCACGTTTTTTGGGAAGCGAGCGAGGTCCGCGCAGGGAGCAACAAATTTGGCAGGGCATTATTCACGCTTCTTTGTGCACCCATCCGGTTCTGATTAGCAACGCAGGCTCGGCTGTGCGCATTATAGACCGTGCATACCTTCGGCACTGCAAAGCGAGGGGACGCAGGGAACACGTGGTGAGAGTGAAACACATTCTTGGTATTTTGACGTCACTTCACCTGATAGTAGTGAAGTACGACACGCGCACGTTTTTTTATTCTTTTATTTATTTTTTTCCAAAAGCTGCTGCGGCTGAAGGAGCAGTAGCACTTGTGCTGATTTTATGATATATTATAGCTGAAATGTAAAACATGACAAATGGACCTGTAGAACAACTCAAAGTGATCAATGAATGTTTTCATCGTTATTTCTTTTTTGCGCTCATTATCCCAGGAGAACGGTAGAGCAAGGCAACGTGTGCGCAAAGGGGTAGTCCAGCGCACAGCATCACTTGCTAACATGCCCCCATGGATTTCTTGCTTCTAGTTAAATAATACAACTTCCCCCTTCGGGAAAAAAATGAATAGACACATAGGAGCGGCAGCCGTATCTAAGAAACCTCGCGACAATACATTACGCGGCGCATAACATATAAGTGAAGCCCAAAAAGCGAGTAGAAGGATATCGTTCAAGTTCGCCATATTAATTTACTTAATTATGTTAGTATAGTGTCAAAGCCCGAAGGCTTTACATAAAAAAGCAGGCAGTTTTTTTTTTTCTTTTCATAAACAAGAAAGCTTCAAACGTGGCCGCTGCGAGAAGAAACGTAGGTGGGAGGTCGAAAAATGTGTCCTTTAAGCAGCGGGAGTAATAAAATAAATCGTAATAAACAAACACAAGCGAGATCGCATACGGCGACAAGGTAAACCAAGCGATGATTTTGTAGAAGACGCACTGGCTACACGTGAGTAATTGTATGTAACAAAACAAGGACGGCAAGGTTTTGGACATTTTCGAGAGCTTGCGAGACAGAACTGGTGTACTCGAAGATTGACCCCACCATAGATTTATAAAATAAAAGCTTCCCATGAAGAAAATTTTCGAGCAAGAAACCAAACATGCGGTTGGCATTCGTAAATTGAAAACTCAACATGCATATTCCAAAAATCTTGCGTGTGATGTGTATACCGAGATATTTATCTACAAGAGGAAGAAGTTACCAGAGGTGTGTCGTTGAGGGTGTAAGTGGGAGTCTGAATTTAATAAGGAATAACGAAACTTATGTATGCCTCCTTGCAAAGTCAAAACGATAGGTTTATTGATTAGCTGATATAAACGTCAGCAAAAAATTTATTCAAATCTGTGTTGCTCTCACAAAAAGAGTTCACCTACTTGAAAAACGTATATATATTGAGTAGTTTTTTTTTCTTTATACTTGTGCCACTTTTTAATCAGAAATTAATTTCATTCAGTAGCTTACATTTTTATTCAGTAGCGTTCATTTTCTTTTTTTTTCCCATTCTATTTTCCTGTATTCTCCTTAATAGCCTCGTTCTTCGTTCGCAGTCCTAGGTCGGTAACTTCAACTCTTTCAGCCATCCGTCAAGGTTCGGAATGGCGCGGCGGGCCACGAACATTCCTGTTCTTTTTTTATTTTTCTTTATTTTCTGTTCCCTTCCAACGGAGAGCGCCTGACCAAGACCTTTCTCTTCACTCCCCCCATCCCACCCCGTATATCTATTGTGGCGTTGTCTCTGTTCTCCGCCTTCCCCTTTCTCTTCAGTGTAGATATATTTGGCGTCGTGCAAAATAAGCATTTCATTGTAAGTTACCGTTGGGCTTGTCTCACATTCTGGTCTCTTCTATTGGCTGTTTTTTTTTTTGTTTTAGAAATAGGCACCAATGGCCCAGCAGAAACCTCTTCTTCAACATGGTGCCATTTCCTTTTTTCCCCGGTTCTTTCTGCGGGGAGGAATTTACGCCTACTGTGCCAGTTGGTCTGAAAAAATAATCTGGCATTGAAAAAAAAAGCACGCACGACAGAGTTTTCCGGGAAAGGCTCGGAATGGCGCGGCGGGCCACGAACATTCTTGTTCTTAATAACTATAATGAAGCTGGCCACAGGAGACACAACTGCACAGTTCGATATGCACTCTATGCAGAAAAATAATATAGGGATCAGTCATCCAAAATGCCTTGTATTGTACTGGTACAGATGATTGCACCATAAAGTTATGCAGTATTTTGAAATTCACTACCCGCAACACTACTTAAACGACGCACATGTAAGCGCACATGCTTTTTAATTATATACCCCCTTGAATTTGTTATTACGCCTATCGAGGATGCACACGGCAAGCGCGCATTGACGCATTATAATGGAGTGCCCTTGTGCCACTTGTTAACAATTAATGTCCGATCGAATGATTCAACACAATAAATACAATTACGCGAAAGTTAACAGCCTTTGTAATAAAACGAAAAAAAATGTGCAGAACTTAGTAAGAAACAAAAAAAAAATACCAGAGTGATCTCGTTACCGTTGGCACGTGCGGTGAAAAATTCAAATAAATATTGCGGGCTGTATAACATATATAATCGTGATTGGCCAGCGAATGCTGCGTGAAAAGTAATATTGAAATGCCGTTCTGTTTGACAGGCCGATATTTACGGGTCTATCAGAACTGCTAAACAACGTGGCTATGCCTATAGCTTTGAACGGACGTTCTTAACCAATGTTTAGAGATGTATAGCCAATGACGGCACTTCCACGGCAAAGCAGGCCCGCGATAGCCAGTTGCGACGCCCGGCCTAGCCATTAACGGGCATTCACCGGCACGGCAGGGCCAGCGCTGGATGTCTGTTATAATGGCTTTGCCAGTACTGGCATTACAGAGGCAACGGCGGGCCTTCGCGGCCCAGCCAGTGCCGGCTGAAAACCATCATCGGCCCTAGTTGGCCCCATGTGATGTGCTGCCTGGGACGCACTGGCACTGGTGCTCGGCGTCACGAAATTCCGTGACTACCTTATTGGTCGGGAATTTACTTTGGTGACTGACCACCAGCCGTTGCTGGGCCTGCTGAAATCAGACAAGCAGACGCCCACAATGGCCGTCGCACGGATACAACGTTGGGCGCTCCACCTGGCGGCCTACCGATACCGGTTACAGTACGCACCACGGCGACAGATGCTGAACTAGAGCACTGTACGGGCTCGGGCTTACCCGAAAGCCCGGGCCGGGCCGGGTAGAGGAGTTTTTTCACGGGCTCGGGCCGGGCTCGGGCACGGCGTGTGCTTTTTGACCGGGGCCGGGCCGGGCTCGGGTTTTTTTGACGCGGGCCCGGGCCGGGCTCGGGCTTTCTGCGAGTTATTCTCGGGCTGCTCAACTCTGAAAAACATGTATTTTTCGGTCTCGGGCCGGGTTCGGGCCGGTTTCTAGTCGGGCTCGGGCCGGGCTCGGGCCGGGCTCGGGCCGGGCTCGGGCTTAAGGTAAAGGAGTGGCGGGCCGCGCCGGGCGGGTAACGTAGATTATTTCCGGCCCTGGGCCGGGCCCGGGTACCGCCATAAAAGTTTTGATCGGGCTCGGGCAGGCCGCCCAATGTAAAAACGGGCCCGGGCCGCAAAAATCGGCCCGTGCAGTGCTCTATGCTGAACGCTGACGCCCTGGGCCTACTTCTGCAGCGATCTCCGGAATCTGACAACGACGGTGAGCCGCCTGAATATGTGCTGTCGCTAAACCATCTGAACTATGGCGCCATAACAACGCGTGAGCGGAAGGCATTAACGTCTTCTAACCCTGACATGGTCGAGGCCAAACGGTACGTACTACATGGGTGGCCCAGAAACTCAAACAGAGTGGTCCGGGCCGTACTGCTGTTTTTTGACCGTAAGCTCGAACTATCCGTCACACATGAACTGGTGTATTGGGGTAATAGGGTCATAATACCGACCGAAGCTAGAGAGCGAGTGCTGCATCTTCTACATCAGACGCACGAGGGTTCACCGGCAATGAAATCTCTCGCACGTCCTTTGTTCTGGTGGCCAGGCCTGGACAGAAACATTGAAGAGGTGTTTGCTCAGTGCCAGAATTATGGGCAAAATCTGCCGATGGCAACCGCGGCGCCCGTCATTAATAAGCCTGAAACAGGCGAAAGGTGGTGTGGTCCCGTATTCACATTTACTACGCGGGTCCGATCTGCGGAAAAATGATAATCGTAGTAGTCGTGTCACACACCAAATGGCTCGAAGCCACAATGTCGACCAGGTCGACCTTTGTCGCATGCTTTAACGCCGACTACCATTAACTGTCTGCGTGGTATTTCCAGCAGGTTTGGAATACCACGCACGATCGTTTCTGATAATGGGACCCAATTTGCGAATCGATACTTCGCGTTGTTCTTGGCAAACAACAACATTGTGCACCTCCGATGCGCTCCATAACATCCCCAGTGTAACTGTTCAGCGGAAAGGGCAGTACCAACTATACAAGATGGCCTTCGAAAAATGAGCAAAGGAAAGCTCGAAGAACGCTTAGTACGGTTGCTTTTTATATAGCGCAGGAGTGCGCGAAAATCGGGTAAATCCCCAGCAGAGCTGTTTTTGGGTTACCAAATACGCTCATGTTTGGACACATGCTTTCCTCCAGCACTTCGAGGACCAAAAGAGAACCAAGATGACTGGCTGTTGCTACCTGGAAGTGGCGTGTATGCCCGGAATTACGGTACGGGGAGCAAGTGGACGCCCGGCCATGTGAAGGCGACGTCTGGAGAGAGAATGATGACCGTGCAAACATTGCACGGAGTCGTCCAGTGGCACCTATAGACCAGGTCGGCCCCCGACAAGAAGCACCAGGGGGTAAAGTGACAGTAACTACAACCACCACACATCGCAGTGAGCCAGACCAAGCAACACCCGCGGGGGCGTCTGCGTAAGCAGGCGTTTGGTGTGTCGCGACACCACGGACCCGAGCACATGACGGTTGGACCCTTACGCGTGTAGCCGTGCGTGCCTTAGCCGTGTCTGGGGAAAGAGAGATCCTGGGGGTTGAGCTGATGCAGGGTTTTCGGACCTTTAAGGCCCCTCGGCGGAGGCAACACGCCTCTTCGGCCTCTGCTTCACATAGACGACGGTTGCCTTTTCCTGTCCT
This sequence comes from Dermacentor silvarum, assembly GCF_013339745.2. Taxonomy (NCBI): domain Eukaryota; kingdom Metazoa; phylum Arthropoda; class Arachnida; order Ixodida; family Ixodidae; genus Dermacentor; species Dermacentor silvarum. Next base: position 12,027,267 of record NC_051159.1, read on the forward strand.
CCTCTTAAATCTTCGTCTTTCTCTCTCACTTTCAATCTATCCTGCAGTCTTCTTTTCACTTCCTTTTACTTCCGATTTCCCAGGCAGCTAGGGTTAACCTTGTGTGGGTAGCCAACCTTGGATATTCCATAATTGGTTATAGTAGTGGCGTACAGCTGGCATTTGCAGGACCAATCCTCTCCACGTATTGCAGCGTCCCCTCGTTGGGCTCCATGGTGAGTGGCTGGCGCTGCTGCCGAACATTCACCTATACTTATGGCAAGTTCTTTCCCCCCACTCCCTGATCGCCGTCTGAAACGAGGGCGCACCGAAGATGTTTTCCAGTTTTTTGGACGCCATACACAGAACTTTCCCCGATTCTATGTGATCCACTCAGAAAAACCAGACAATCGAGTACGAACAATCTCACCTTTCCTTGTGTCAAAGACTTTGATTTATATTATTGTGATAGCAATTATATGGACACTCCAAAGCAGATTTCTGCCGTCGGCGTCGCCGTCGCCGTTGCCGTCGCCGTGACGTTCCGTATGACGTCAATGGAGATGAAATCGTCGCCGCGCGCCGCCGAACGCTGTATGTGTGAGTGAAAGGGCGCGAGGGGCGCGCGCTTTCACGGGGAGTGAACGCACGGCGGAGAACAAACGCGCTTTCTGCGCCGTGCTCGCTTAAGGGCTGCAGAAGTAAGCGTCTCTTTCCTCCTTTACAATCACCATATATGTAGAGCAAACGCGCCTCCTTCCGACGCGCGAGAGGCCGTGGGGGAGGGGGAGGGGGGAGGGGGAGGGAAGGGAGGCGACGTTTAGCTGCGGCACAAGTGCCTATTTATATCAGAGGCTCCGGCAACAGCCACCAACGCCGCACGCATTTTGAGCGAACGCGGGCAAAACGCCGACGGCGTCGACAATAGTTCTGCGTGTTGCCGGTGCTGCTGCATGTCCAAGTTTATACAGCTGATAAAGCTAATATCATTACTCCGTATAGCTCTCTACAAATTTGCTGTCGCAATTGATGCTTCGCCTTTCAGGTGAAACTGCGACAACTTTTTTTTGGACCAGGCTATAATGCATCTAGGATGGCAAGCGGGGATCTCCTGTTGGAACTCCGTGATCTCAAAGAATACGAGAAACTGCCCAATCTAGTATCATTTGGAGATGCCCAATTAACAGTTACCCCGCACCGAACTATGAATACCACCCGTGGCGCTCAGATGATGATCTGTTGCAGCTGAGTGAGGCTGAACTCCTGGAGGGTTTAGTAACCAGAATGTCATCAATGTTAAACGGATTAAAATGAGGCGAGATGGCAGAGAACTCCAGACCAAGCATCTAATACTTACTGTCAACTCAAGTGTTCTGCCCAAGTCCATCGAGGCCGGGTACATCAAGCTTCGTGTCAGGCCATACGTGCCAAATACTCTTCGATGTTTCAAATGCCAGCGCTTCGGCCATAGTTCCCAGAGCTGCCGAGGCCGCCAAACTTGTGCGAAATGCAATGGTCATGAACACTCCTCTGAGTCTTGTGAAAGCTCTCTACATTGTGTGAACTGTGATGGGGAGCACGCTGCATACTCGTGGTCGTGCCCATCCTAGAAAAAAGAAAAAAGAAATAGTGACAATTAAAGTGAAGGAAAATATAACTTTCAAGGAGGCACGGAGGCGGGTATCGTACCTGCCGAAAACCAGCTTTGCCGAAGAGGTGCGTCAGGGGGCAGCGCCACAACGGCCCCCGGCGGCTGTCTGGCACACGCGTAGTGAGCCAGCGGTGACGCCAACCGCCCCCTCGGCGGGTGCAGCCAGTGCTGCTCCGCCATCTAAGAAGGGCCCATCAACCTCCGGGCTGGTGGGCACGAAGGTCTCGTCTTTTGAGGCGAGGCTCTTAAAGCAAACACAGCGCCCACAAGAGCGCGTGTCCAGCGCCTCGCAAGAGGACATGGACACAACGCCAAGCGTGAGGGTGCAGCCAGCGCCTAAGAAGCGGCGCGATTCTATCGACCGCTCCAAAAAAGAAAATCTCGTGTCACGGCACCTGGAAAAAGCCCGTGAGCCAACATTGCATTCTTAACTTACAGCATGAAACACTATTCAAATGGACACCCAAATCCTACGATGGAATGTGAGAGGACTTCTCCATAATCTCGACGATATCACAGAACTCCTCCATAAATATAAGCCATAAGTGCTGTGTGTTCAGGAAACGCATTTAAAACCCCAACAACAAATTTCCTCAGACAATATGCTATCTTACGGAAGGACCGTGGCGACGCTGTCACCCCGTCCGGTGGAGTAGCAATAATTGTAGATAAGTCTGTTGCTTGTCAGAAACTTCCTCTTCAGACGCCCCTTGAGGCGGTGTCTGTGCGACCAATTCTCTTTAACAAATTAGTAACAAATCTGTTGCATTTACATACCGCCTGA
>NC_051159.1:12029780-12084073 GCF_013339745.2 Dermacentor silvarum
GAGTTTTACAACATCTTGGTTTAGGATAGTTGGGACAACCATAATTTAGTGAGTGACACGTAGCGTTCTCTTTTCGAGTTTTTACACCTTTTTATGACTGGTACAGAGACAGAATACGTGAAGAGACCAATTAATAGTGAGAAAACACCTGAGTGATTGCAATTGTAATATTTAATGTGAAGCCTAATACCAGTTTTTATGTATGTCACGCTAAATCTGTGCAACGTTACACTCTTTCACAGGCTCTCCCGGCCCCTGCGAATACCACTACAATGCCCGATCACATGCGATGATGAAGTTCAACAGGCTGAGCCCTCATGTACGGTTATTTTACTTGCTAAGCTCTTTAAACCAATTCCACATAAATTTGTGCCCTGCAGCTAGCGCTTTAATGCCACGTACCATTTAAGCAGATCTTAAAGTGCACTCGGTGGTCAGCTGGGCGAGCTCGTTCATTGCTAGGTGACGAGACCAGAGCGATGTATACCGAAAGGCAGGACGAGGACGAGCGCTTGTCTGATCCCTTTCTTGCTTGTTTGTTGCCGCCTAAGAGGGATTAGTGTTATTGAACGAAAGACTATGAATTCGTTATTTTTTCTTAAACATTCCATTTTTAACGTATAACCAATAATGTTTGTTAACAAGGAGTACGCTAACGATTAGTAACAATTAGTTGGCGCTTCATGTTTCCACGATGAAGATTCTCTATTACATATGTCTTAAGTGTTTAATATGCCATTATTAAGCTTAATGCCCAGCAATGTGCTTATCAGAGGCCTGTTCCCAATGTTCAAGTTTAAATAAGTCAAGGATCGAGAACTAAATATGAACAAGTGAATACTTATGGAAGTAATCACTTCAATTCTAAAAGCGGCTAGAACTTTTACTACGTTTAAAAATCATGGTCAGATTTCACAATAGAGAATTATTAAGCTTTTCTTTCTAAATCTTTCAGGTTCCATTCCAGCGGGTCGACAACGCAAGACTTCTAGGTGCTCGCCCCGGACAGCCAGAAAAATCAACAACCTGGAGAAGATAAATTCAAGGCTTCGGAAGGCACTGTAAAGAATTGGCAAGAGAAAGGTTAAAAAAGCCTTCCAAGTCAGACGCGTTGAATGCTATCAGGCCCTACGTCCGCCAGACATTCTTTAGATTGCTTGAGACGCAAGTTAAAATTAATGGTGTGAAACGTAGAGGAAGGAGGTGGTCGCCCGAGCACCGCCAGTTTGCTTTAAACTTCTACTTTCATGGTCCGAAAGCGTACAGACATCTGTCAGACTGCTTGACATGCCAACTGCAAGGTCGCTAAAGCAGTGGTTGTCAAATATTCCAATGACTCCCGGAGTTATTCGAACCGTTATTGAAGCCCTCGAAGAAGCTACCCGAAATTGGCATTTAACAGATCGTGCGTGCACATTAATATTGACGAAATGTCGTTGAACGAACATCTGCAGTACGATACAAAGCATGACATTGTGATGGGATTCTCGGATAACGGCACGCAAAGAACACCAGTCGTGGCAAATTCAGCGCTCCTGATACTTGTGGTAGTCATTTCAAAAACGTGGATTCAGCCTGTTGCTTACACATTATTAAGGTCCAAAACGCCCGCATATGCTCTTCATCATCTAATCATAACATTAATCAAGTAGCTCCAGGAAGCCCGTTGTTTGTGAAGGCGCTCATCTGTAACCAGGGGGGGAGCAACATCACTTTGGCAAATAAGCTAGGTGTGACGCCTGAAGAGCCGTTTTTTGTGCTTGAAGGCCGTTAGATTTATTTCTTATATGACACACCACACTTACTTAAATGGACAAGGAATAACCTCCGTGCACATCACAAGCTCCATATCAGGCAAGAAATTCTTGATTGGTCTTCAATTACCCAACTATACGAAAGTTCGCATCCTCTCAAACTCAAATTGGCGAAGGAAATAACAGTCAACCACATTTACCGGAAGCCTTTCAATAACATGAAAGTTAAATATGCCAGCCAGGTGATGAGCGAATCGGTCTCTGTGGCCATTGACGTATTCATTGCTCTTGGCGTGTTGCCCACATCCGCAACCAACAGCTGATTTTCTCGAGAAGATAGTTAAGTTATTCGACTGTCTCAATAGTTCTTCTATAAAAAAAAACCGGTGACAAGTTACCTTATGCAATTTTGGAAGGATCCGAACACCTAGCCTTTTTGCGGGAGTACCTGTCGTGGGTTGAAAGCTGGAAATTTGACGGGCCTGGGCAACCACACACAGTTGTGGCATGGAAGGTTACCTTAAGGCTATCCTTGTCCTCTGGGACGACCTCTTTCAAAATTTTATTTCCGTGTTCTGTTTACTCACTGGCTACAGCAGGACCACCTGGAGAACCTTTTCGGACGGCTTAGGTTAAAGAAAGCATGGCTGCAATGACAACCCAAATGTGCTTTAGTTCACATCAGGTCTGAAACATATTTCTGTTGGTAAACTGGTTGCCCCCCTTTTTTTTCAGAAGGAAACTGTGAACAGGATCGCAGCACTGTGTTGGCACAAATGTCAGAGCCGCCTCATTCGCTTGCTACTACTTGTGATGCAACATCAGCAGTCGATATGCTTTCTCATGAGGAACAGCCAGCTAGTCATGATATAGTAGAGGATAACGTTCTCTACTATGTTGGAGGATATCTTGTGCGGCAATTTTTGTTGCACATGCCTCCACATTGTGTGTGCAGCGCCTTTTGAAAAATGCCGACCGCCAGCTTTGTGTATCACAGCAGTATTTTGTCATGTTTAAGGCAAGCAACATCTCCTCAGATTTATTTGGCAATGTAACACGGCCTTCTGACGATTGCTTTCAGGATATTAAGGCCATGGAAGCTTGTTTTTCGGAATATATCGGTGTTGTGGTGCACCTGCCTAATCTGAATGAAGTTTTTCCAGGCATTTAGTACAGTTATATGGGAAGGCAAGAATTCTGCTCTGAAGAGTGCTAGCAAGCCTTTGTGCACCTCTTTGCAAGGATTCGCCTGTTGTGGCATGTTCACTTTGTGAACATCTCCTTGGCTAAACCACGCAGCAGAAAATCTGCTGCAGCACAAAAAATGCGGAAATTTTTGTACCTTTTAGTATTCCGTTTGCATAATTTGAAGTCACCATTTTCTGCCTCTGAAGCGGGCATGTGTGTGTACAATTTATTTGCTTGTATTTTTTTTTTCATTGAACAATATAGGTATGTTACGCTGAAGAATGCATAAACCCTTCGTGTTATTTTATCGGAACAACCTATAGTGGCTTCAATATTTTGTAAATTTTTGCTTAAGCTTTTATAAAAAAAACTGTTGCTGAATAGAAAATGTAACAACATCTAACTCCGGTCCTTTATAGTTTTTGTATCCATTTCCTCTTGCATCCTAAGTGTGCGGTGTGCCGTATTATCTTGTCCCACTCATGGTATTACTTTGTATCGGGGTACGTGCTGTGAACTTGTGTATAGTTATTACTGTTTTTCGTTTGTCTTCGTTTAGACTGTATATTCACTGGCTTGATACCTAGTTATTAGCATGCGGGCATGTGCGGTGCAGTTTTGTATGCGACTCAATATATTCAAGTTGTGTTTTTACTGTATGAATGGTACGTATAGGCAATAAAACATTCAAACAAACTCTGCTCTTTATTCTTGTCTAATTTATGTGTACACGTAAATAAAAACAAAGTCTTACTTAGAATAAGTTGTGCAAAAATAGGTGGATGGGCAAACCATCATCAATCAGAACGCAACGATTGCCGTTTTGATCATGTGGCGGGTTGCGCAACAGGAAGAAGGTCGCGTGCTCGCCATCTGAATACCATCCATTCGCTCAATTTGGCTTGCTGGTGCATCCCGATTGAATTTGGCGCTAAATGGCCCCCTCCCCCGCCACTCGGCTCCTCAGTCTTCATCAAAATGGCATCCCCCAGTGCGTGTCTGCAATGCGACGCCATGTTTTCGTACCGCCCCCAAACACTAGGCGTTCGTTCCGGCGCAGCGAGCGAATATCGCGTTCCATGGATGGTATAGGAATTTTCACTCCCCTGTTAAAGCTACAAGACGCTGAAGCGATGGCCCTTGCAGATGAGGCTGCGGATAGTAATGTAAACGCATGATCGGACCCGCAACGACACCCGAGTACAGGCGTATCAGAAAGAAATTCTGCTCGATGACAGGAGGGCTACCGCACGTCAAGAATGCGCAAGGTGCGGTAGTAAAAATCATAATGACGCATATTGCCCCTGGTCTAACGCTCGCTGTTACCGCTGTGGACGACGTGGTCACCTTGCAAGGATATGTCGTAACCGCGGGGCTCGAGAACCAGGCACGGTGGGGACGGCACAAACTAACACCCTCTTGGGGACGAAATTCTCAGCAGACGAGCAACACGAAACCGCCCACAATTGGACTTTGGTATCACAACGAGAAAGCTGTCTGGAACCGCTGATTCGCCGAACATTTGCTTGGTGCGGTGTGCAGCTGAGCACGAGGTCGATACCGAGTCGCCCGTTTTTGTCATCCCGCGTCAACTACACAATAAGGTCCATCAGTGTAGACATTTAGGCTTTTTGGTGTAACCTGTTTACAGATTTTCTTCTTGTAACGCAAAAAAAAAACCACGGACGTAGAACATGAACGGAGCCACATGCAGGCGCTAACATCCAACAACGATTTATTTCCGGGGCGGACGCCACTTTTATATCCTCACTTTACTCGCTCGCTTCACAAGCACGTCTCTACTGACACGGTACATGGTAGTAAAATATTCTAATATACTTGCAGACTAAGGCAAGACAACCAAACACATTGTAAAATGATATAATGATATTTGGAGACTAGGCAGAGAAACCTATTATGTTTAACGCACGCGCAGGAATTCCAACTCCTTGTATAGCGACGGAGACCGATTTCCTAACACAAGTATCTCCGAACTTTTCAATATGAGCACTTTCAATGATTAGACGAGTTAGTTCGCATTTGCTTCTCCCGATAATGACGGTATCGTCGAAGCGGGGCTCGCCGCATCCGCACTTGTGACAATGACTTGCGAGGAAGCCATCCGCCGCAGGCTTGTTAACATTATTGGCATGTTCTCTAAGCCTATCATTGGTGCATCTGCTGGTTTGTCCGGCAGATAACTCCTTCCACATTGCAAATATATTCTGTATATAACACATTTCCTGCAGTTAACGTACCCTTTTCTGTGCGATTTTTCGCACGCGTCCTTTATTGTACCACATGCTCTTGTTTTTGCACAAAGGCTGATAAGCATATTAGCAGCTGGGAACACGATGTCGACCTTTCCCCGACATCCTATCTTCTTCAGGTTATGCGATAGGCGGTGAATGTATGGAATTATGGTGAAATTTTCCTTTTTACCTGGCTCTGCGCTAGCTGTCATCGAGGAACTATGCTCTCCTGACTGCGTTGCTCTGAGCAAGGCTTCGGAAATTGACACAATCGCATGGTTTGGAAACCCAGCCTCATTCAAACGCACTATCGGTTGTTGAAAACTGGAGGACATCAAATGAGGGCACGATTTTTTCAGAGCATTGCTTAAACAAAATTTTCCTATTCCCCTTTTAATAAGCTTAGAATGAGCAGAACTGTACGATAAAAGAGCCTTGTTAGCTCTAGGTTGATAACACCAGCAGATGTGATCGTCAAACAGCACAACTTTTAGATCGAGAAAGCGAATATTCCTATCAATTGGCATTTCGAAGGTCGCATCAAGGGGACTAAGACATTCTGAGATTATGCTTGTAACACCCTCACATTCTTTTTGAAAACACTGAGTGGTGCAGTCAAGAAACAAAAGGAAATCATCAACATAACGGAACGTTCTGTAGACTAAGGTTCCCATGAGTCTCTCGGCCAACACTCTCTCTAGTTTTGCAAGATATAGGTTACTCAGAACAGGTGCGAAACAAGACCCGATACCTGTGCCTTGCTTCTGTAAAACGGAACATTATGCCACAGGATAAACGTTGAAGTTAGGTATTGCTTTTGTAGTGCTAAAAACCTTTGAACAGAGGTTGCCGCTTCATTGCAAAACCGCACTGCACCAAATTCATCTATGCTTCCTTCAACGCAGGTTAACAGGTCAGACTGAGCAATAGAGTAATAAAGGTGTTTTATGTCAGCGGAAAATGCATTAAGCCTCTCGTCAGAATGCACTTTTACGAACTCTAAAACTTTATCTTTACTCTTCACAAGGAAGGGGTCGTTAATGTCGAGAAGAGTTAGTGATTTTAGCAGGTAAGCAGCTATTTCCTTCTGCTATGTCCCTTTCTCAGACAAGATTACCCTAAAAGGGACGTTATTTTTGTGCGTCTTGGCCTTAAAAATTACGTCTAAACACTTGTCTTTGTTCCTCTCAATGTTTTTCATAACCTTGTTCTGATTCATTTTCTTTTTCTATTTCGATCGCTTTAGCTTGGACCTTAGCCAAACAGACCCCTTTATGTTGCCTAGATACACCCGAGATGGCTTCGATTAGCTTTTGAGAAGAAGGACCCATGGGTCATGACCGCAAACCCACCCTCCTTGTCGGCAGGCACTACACACAACAATTTATATACTAAGTGCGAGGCTACGCGACGTGCACAAATCCTTGACGGTTGAGGCTTACAGCGTTTTAGACCGTCGACCCCTTCGGAGGTCACTCTGCCGCCTTCGTCCTCCGGTGCTTGCAGGGAGACTTGACGCACTAGCGAAAGCTGCTCTAGTCTGGTGCTCGCGGTTTCTACGGCGAATTTTGGTCTGTGTGCAAGAACTTTCCGGATTCTCTCAGGACGGTGAATTCCTTCGTCAACGTGAACCTAGCAGGTAGGTGTCCAGTAGCCTTTTCTCGCACAGTCTGGCAGGTTTCTAAGTTGAAGTTGCCACAATCCTTCTGCGACTTAGTCCGCCATGCGCATGTGCTTCCGAAGTTGAAGTTTGGCCGTGTACGGTTCGAATGCGTCGTGCAATTACACGCTTAGGTTGGTCCGGTATATTCTTGCCTGGCGTAGCCATTCTGCTCTAAGAATTTTCAAAATCATAGTTCTCTGTCCGTAGGACGGCAGACAATTGCCGAATAGGCCTCGGGCGTCTTCTGGCAGAAATTTTTCTCTAATACAAATGCCAATCGCCCGTAATCTACATACGGCGGTAGCGATGACGGTGACAGTGCCGCATGGACCCCGGGGAACACATAAGAAAGAGCCCGTTGCACGAGAAATAAAGTCCATTAGTGTAGACATTTCAGCTTGTTGGTGTAACATGTTTGCAGATTTTCTTCTTGTGACACAAAAAACACACGGACGTAGAAGAAGAACGGAGTCACACACAGGCGCTAACTTCAAACAACGATTTATTTCCGGGACGGACGCGACTTTTATACCCTCACTTTTTTCACTCGCTTCTCAACCACGGGTCTACTGACAAGGTACATGATAGTCAAATATTCTAATATACTTCCAGGCTAAGGCAAGACAACAAACCATATTGTAAAACGAAATAATGAAACTTGGAGAGTAGGCAGAGAAAACTATTATGCTTAACGTACGGGCAGGAATTCCAACTCCTTCTTGGAAGTGACAGAGACGATTTGCTAACACAAGTATCGCCAAACTCTTCAATATGAGCACTTTCAATGATTAGACGAGTTTGCTCGCATTTGCTTCTCCCGATAATGACTGTATCTTCGAAGCGGGGCTCGCCGCATCCGCACTTGTGACAATAACTTGCGAGGAAGGCATCCGCCGCAGGCTTGTTAACTTTATTGGCATGTTCTCTAAGCCTATCATTGATGCATATGCCCGTTTGTCCGATGTAACTCCTTCCACATTGCAAAGTATTCTGTAAATAACACAGTTCCTGCGGTTAACGTACCCTTTTCTGTGCTGCTTTCCGGACGCGGCCTTTATTGTACCACATGGTTTGTTTTTGCACAAAGGCTGATAAGCTTATTTGGTGCTGAGAACACTATGTTACGGGATGCGTATACAATGAAGTGGCGCTAGACGATAACGCGAAGAAAGTTTGCGCTCATTAATGCGCAAAATGGGCTATTTTGCTACAAACGACTTCCTTTAGGGATAGCCTCTGCACCCGCTGTATTCCAAAGAAAAATAGATCAGGTATTGGCTGGCCCAGGGGGGTGAATCTTCCTATAGGGGGGTTCTCCTATAGCAGACGCTCAGTCGACGCTAGCGCCAAGGCGCACTTCAGTTAGGCCCTAGTGGATGGATGACGGTACTACGTTAGCGAAAGAAAAAAAAAAAGAAAACCGGTGCGATTTTTTTACCCTCCCCCTTTCGCTATAGCACTTTTCTTCTTCGTTTTTTATGATAACGTTGTTCCGCTCGTCTCTCCTTTCCCTCTTGACTTCCCTATCCCTCTCCCATGCCTCGCCTCACCCTCCCCTTATACCTTGCGCAATGCTCTTTCGTTTTTCTTTAGCTATCCGCGGTGCGCTCTTTTTTAGGGGCGAAGCTCCTTAGGGTGTGGGTCTGTCCCTCCTCTGTAGTAGTAGTAGTAGTAGTAGGTAGCCACGTCTACTTTTATGAGAAAAAAATTCCGAAAATTGTGTCCGTAGCGGAATCGAACCAGGGGCCCCTCGCTTCTGAACGCGTGGCGCTAACCACTACGCCACCAAGCACACATGGACAGACGCACCACGATGGCAATAAATACCCAACATTAACGAACGACTGCGCGTTTCTAACGCGTTTGTGCTAGCGCGTTACGGCCCGTGTAAGGAGCTGGTGTAAGACGCTGTGGCCTCTCCGCCTTACCCCCGTATTCATAAACGCTGATGGCGTCGGCAAACGCGGTGCACGTTCCGGCATGTGTAAACGGCTGCGTAAGACGCTGTGGCCTCTTACCCTTAGAGTACTGCACGTTTCTAAAGCGTTTGTGCTAGCGTCCCCTTAAGCGGGAGATGGTGCAATTATAATGAACGGCGCTGTTATAAAATAGGAATGACGTCACATATGGCGCGTGTCATTGATGGAAGTCAATCGTTCGATTTAGTGCGGCGAGACTGGGCGAATTACACGGAAGATTCACGGTTTACCGATGATTCCCTCCGGAGCTTCGCCCACTCATCATCATTCACCCCGTGGATATGCGGTGTTTTTTTTTTTTTTGTCACGGGCATTATCAGACGCACCGCCGGACCAAAGCGCGCGCTCCGCGCTCCTGTCCTGTCCGGCCGCGCCATTCGTGCTGCGTGCTTGTGCGCAGTGTATTCTTTTTGCTTTTTATGCACGCAGTCGCGTTGATTATTACAATCAAGCAAGCATGTGCCCAAATTGTATTTAAAAAATAGTTGCAGTGGCTTAGCTCGGCTATGCCAGGATATACGTAGCGTTAGCAAAGGTTCAGCTGATTATTCTTAGCTTTCCTGGTTGTCTAGATTGTCAAGGATTAGCTTGATTGTCATGCTTACTGCTGCTCCAATGACACACACGCGGTATACGTATTATGTGGCACATGTATTCATTCCTCCTACGCTCAACCGCTAATTGCCAGGCAACTACTTCGGGATCCGATGAGTCAAGCTTCTCCGTTCTTCTGCGCTGTTGAGCAGCATTTGCGCTCTCCTTCTCCATGGCTATACCGCAGTGGCAAACGCCAGTCAGAAGCGCAGCGGCTCCAGCGCAGTGTCAGACGGCGACTGCACAGCGAGCGCGCGCCGGCGCCAGTGCGTCTACCACGGCTACGACGTCACTCCTCTGGAATGCGCAGACCGGCGGCGGTGAGTCGCGCGCGGCGGCGGCGGAGTGCGCGAGAGGTGCCGGCTCTGGTGGCTCCGGTGCGCAAGCCGTGTGACATCACTGATCCTTGCCCATGCGCAGCACGGCTGTTGATGTGCCGCGCGAAACGGGCTTGGCTAGGCCAGTGTAGCTAACGCTACAAAATACAACGTTACGGCGTGCGCGCTAAGCGAACGCCGTGTCGTCTGCTTGTCGTCTGCTTTGAGCGGGAGACACGGGCGCCGCCGAAGAGAACGCGCCCGAGCGGCACCACCGATCCGCCGGGCTGCTGCTCCGGTGTGCAAGCCGTGTGACATCACTGATCCTTGCGCATGCGCAGCACGGCTCTTGATGTGCCGCGCGAAACGGGCTTGGCTAGGCCAGTGTAGCTAACGCTACAAAAATAATTGCACTTACAACAGAACTATTCTTTGAATTCACTTTATTGTCTTCATCTGCGAAAACCAGAATTGGAGCAGACAGTGCAACACACTATAGAATGGAACCAAACGCGGATGGTGTTTCATGTACGCACATGTAAAAAAAAAACATTTATTGTAATTGCTCTAATGGCCAATGCGCAGAATAACTTCTCACGGTCTGCTTCTCGCTCGTCATAAAATCCACCTCCGTGAAGTGCGCCGAGCATATTCTGAGGTTGTTGACCTTGTCTCTGGGCAAACCCATCAGGTCCATCCTTCCAGCGTAGGTTAAAAACACTTCCATCCTGAAGAACAGTGACGATCATGAATTTTAACATCGCAGTTGGAACATACAAAACTCAGCTCGTTTCGCGTCGCAGCAGAGTACTAGTTGTGATATATGTCAATCTTAATTTTCATAAACGCATTTTTAAACGATGGCGACCAATTAGCTAGAAATAAGTGCAAATCCCACACCTACACACGTGTTCCTTGCGATACGCACAGGTGGTACTACATTTATAAGTAGCTTTATGTTCGCTGCTTGTGGCATAACGATTTACTGTATTATTGTGGTGTTTTCAAATCAGTTAGGTGCTGCCTCACCACCGGACAGCCATGCACGACTGCACACAATTACTATCACAAATAAAAACTGGGAAGTAAACTGTCCAGTGCTCACCTGTTGTCTTTAGTGATGCGGTAGAATTTCAGGTCGCATGGCTCACTTCGTCTTGATGTGTTCACACACCATTGAACCATAGAGAAAGGAATTCAACAAGAGGGGACACTCCCATAGGGCCCAGCGGCCGAATTGACTGCAGCGTGCCAAGCGGTCGGTGTCGATCACATACATCACTTCCGGTTTCGGTTTTGGGCGCGCGTATTTTGAACGCAAGCTAGCACGCCGGCTGCGCCCCCCCCCCCCCCCCCTCTTTTCCTTTTTTTTTTTTTGCTCTTCGTGCAGAATCGGTGTATTATTTAGTAAAAATGATTGCGAACGATCTCGTAAAGTCCCATCGAATCTGTGCCACGTGCAATTTCACAAAGTAGACGCAAGACCTTTTGTGCAATGAGGAAATATTTATTTTGCTCTATATAAAAGCTCGTTCCGCGCTTTTTGTGCGTTCATCCAACGTTGTTACACCAGCAGGTAAGGCAGTAGTTCCTGTATGGAGCTCCACCGGACGGTACCAGCTGAAAAAAAAGTAAATTACAAGCATGTTACATTTGCAAGCACGTAACAGCATGTTACAAGCATGAGTAATTTTGGTATTTAGACATAGGAATACTGCGAGGCGAAACGTGCGAAAGCGGTGAATGGGCGGCATTACACACAAAAGCAATTCGCTTTTACATACATGGCGTAGAAAATACCCGACTCATCCCAAACATATACGAAAACATCTGATTTCCAAGCGTATCCCAATTTCCTGGCATTATTTCCTGCACTTAGGCAGCACAAATACACGAGCGACTTCGCGTTTCCAAAACTTGGCCTCGGGTGACGCGACGGTACGCGACATACACAGAGACGGACGCAACAGGCACTCAAGACAAATGCGTGGGTGCAATGCCTTTTTTCAGTCCTTTAGAAAACGTAATTTTCGAATTACAAGTTTCTGATATGTTCGTCGTTCGCGCGTTCTGCCAGCGCCAGCAGCACACCCCATGTTATCACTCTTGGCTATCGCCCATCGCGTTTTCAACAGGCGTGAGTACCGAAAGAAAGTATATGTTGTTGCGGAGCCACAAAAAACGTCACAGACAGATTCATTACACGCCAAACTAACTTTATCACCACGGCCGAGCTGCTTATCGCTAACTGCGTCACAGCGCGCTGTGCGGCCAGTTTGCCTCAAAAGTACCCCAGAAAGTAACGAAATTACTTTTCAGTAATGTCTGGCGTCAGAGAAAGCGGCACAAACTTCTCCTAGCAAGATGCACTAGACTACACACCACGGCTGAGTTCTCGCTAACTGCGACACGGCGCCCTGTGCGGCCAGTGTGGCTCAAAAACCGAAATAAGTTACAATAGTCCCCTAGGAAACGTCGGAAACATGCCTCAGCACGATTCATTTACTCAAATTAACTGCGCCAGGATGGCCGAGCTGTTTTTCGCTAACTGCGTCTTAAGTCTCGGTCCCGTGCCGTAAGCCTAATTGCGTCGTAGACTGTGAAACAAGATTTCTCACCTTGCCGTAGTCCAATACTGCAGTGGTGTCTTGTCCCAGTGCAGAATGAACGCAAGAATACGCCGAGAGCCCAATAAACCAGGTTACATAAAAAAAAAAAAATGAGACAGACGGCTCGCCGCGCGCGAGCGCTCAAACGCGCGCGCAGCCATCCTCGCTGGCTTCGGGGGAGTGTCTGGCGGATGACGCATGTAACTGGCGCGTCATCGACGTGTGGCTAGGTAAGGCAAGGAAAATAAGTCGCAAAGCTTAAGTTCATTTATACGCAAAACGTTTTAGTTTTCGCGGCAAAGAATTTTTAAAATAAATCAATGCCTGTTAACTTAAGTTCATTTTCTTTTTTTTCGATGCTCGCGGCAGCTAACGTTCGGTGTCAAAAGTATAGCGTGACGTATGGCGACGTGTTTCCTGTTGCCAGTTTTTGCCGAGTGTCCCCTCTTGTTGAATTTCTTTCTCTATGATTGAACCACACACGAACAGCGACAGCTGCGAGACATTGCGGGGAAAAGCCGACAAACGTGCAACGCTAGGTTACCACACGGACGACACTGCAAGCCTGGAAGGCGAAAACCGCAACACTGACCGCATAATGCCAGAAAAAAAAATGCTGCCGTTTTGGTCGTTATCAGCACGGCCGACGACGAGCCAGGCGCGCCACCGATAGTTGAAGGCGAGAGAGAAACGACAAAGTTGAGAGAGGGTTAGCAAGAAAAAAGAGGAAAAGCGATTTTGGTTTCGCATCCATCTCATGGATGGCGCTGCAATTCGCGTGGACAAAAAACAGCGGAGTTTCCGAGGCCTGGCTGGCCTTCCAGGAGCGCGGGCTTATCTTGACGATGTGCTCATTTCCGAAAGAGCGAGCGACAGCGGTGAAAGGCTGAAAAACGTCTCAGCGCTTCCGAGAGCGTGGTCTAAAGTAAAGGTTCGATAAGTGCTACTTGCGCACCCAAGCACTAACTTATCTAGGGCATCGCATCGATCGTGCTGGACTTCATCTGACACAGAAAAACCTTGACGCTACCATGCAGGCACCGAGCCCCTGTAATGTCAGCGAGCTACGTTCTTTTTTGGGTACGATTAATTTTTACGCGAGGTTTCTGCTGAACATATCAACCACACTTGGTCCAATGCATCAGCGGCTTGAAAAGAATGCATGTTGACAATGGAAACAGCCGCAAGAGCTCGCGTTTGATTTGGCCAAGCAAAGCCTTCAAACAGCCAAGGTTCTCGTTCATTTCGACCCTTAGAAGAAACTTGAATCTGACGGGTCTCCGTACGGTGTGGGAGCTGCCTTGTTTCACACCAACCGTAACGTTCATAGGCCCATCGGTTTCCGCTCGCGAACATTAATGCAGGCGGAGCGCAAGTATTCACAGCTCGAGCGAGACGCACTGGCACTGGTGCTCGGCGTCACGAAATTCCGTGACTACCTTATTGGTCGGGAATTTACTTTGGTGACTGACCACCAGCCGTTGCTGGGCCTGCTGAAATCAGACAAGCAGACGCCCACAATGGCCGTCGCACGGATACAACGTTGGGCGCTCCACCTGGCGGCCTACCGATACCGGTTACAGTACGCACCACGACGACAGATGCTGAACTAGAGCACTGTACGGGCTCGGGCTTACCCGAAAGCCCGGGCTGGGTAGAGGAGTTTTTTCACGGGCTCGGGCCGGGCTCGGGCACGGCGTGTGCTTTTTGACCGGGGCCGGGCCGGGCTCGGGTTTTTTGACGCGGGCCCGGGCCGGGCTCGGGCTTTCTGCGAGTTATTCTCGGGCTGCTTAACTCTGAAAAACACGTATTTTTCGGTCTCGGGCCGGGTTCGGGCCGGTTTCTAGTCGGGCTCGGGCCGGGCTCGGGCCGGGCTCGGGCTTAAGGTAAAGGAGTGGCGGGCCGCGCCGGGCGGGTAACGTAGATTATTTCCGGCCCTGGGCCGGGCCCGGGTATCGCCATAAAAGTTTTGATCGGGCTCGGGCAGGCCGCCCAATGTAAAAACGGGCCCGGGCCGCAAAAATCGGCCCGTGCAGTGCTCTATGCTGAACGCTGACGCCCTGGGCCTACTTCTGCAGCGATCTCCGGAATCTGACAACGACGGTGAGCCGCCTGAATATGTGCTGTCGCTAAACCATCTGAACTATGGCGCCATAACAACGCGTGAGCGGAAGGCATTAACGTCTTCTAACCCTGACATGGTCGAGGCCAAACGGTACGTACTACATGGGTGGCCCAGAAACTCAAACAGAGTGGTCCGGGCCGTACTGCTGTTTTTTGACCGTAAGCTCGAACTATCCGTCACACATGAACTGGTGTATTGGGGTAATAGGGTCATAATACCGACCGAAGCTAGAGAGCGAGTGCTGCATCTTCTACATCAGACGCACGAGGGTTCACCGGCAATGAAATCTCTCGCACGTCCTTTGTTCTGGTGGCCAGGCCTGGACAGAAACATTGAAGAGGTGTTTGCTCAGTGCCAGAATTATGGGCAAAATCTGCCGATGCCAACCGCGGCGCCCGTCATTAATAAGCCTGAAACAGGCGAAAGGTGGTGTGGTCCCGTATTCACATTTACTACGCGGGTCCGATCTGCGGAAAAATGATAATCGTAGTAGTCGTGTCACACACCAAATGGCTCGAAGCCACAATGTCGACCAGGTCGACCTTTGTCGCATGCTTTAACGCCGACTACCATTAACTGTCTGCGTGGCATTTCCAGCAGGTTTGGAATACCACGCACGATCGTTTCTGATAATGGGACCCAATTTGCGAATCGATACTTCGCGTTGTTCTTGGCAAACAACAACATTGTGCACCTTCGATGCGCTCCATAACATCCCCAGTGTAACTGTTCAGCGGAAAGGGCAGTACCAACTATACAACATGGCCTTCGAAAAATGAGCAAAGGAAAGCTCGAAGAACGCTTAGTACGGTTGCTTTTTATATAGCGCAGGAGTGCGCGAAAATCGGGTAAATCCCCAGCAGAGCTGTTTTTGGGTTACCAAATACGCTCATGTTTGGACACATGCTTTCCTCCAGCACTTCGAGGACCAAAAGAGAACCAAGATGACTGGCTGTTGCTACCTGGAAGTGGCGTGTATGCCCGGAATTACGGTACGGGGAGCAAGTGGACGCCCGGCCATGTGAAGGCGACGTCTGGAGAGAGAATGATGACCGTGGAAACATTGCACGGAGTCGTCCAGTGGCACCTATAGACCAGGTCGGCCCCCGACAAGAAGCACCAGGGGGTAAAGTGACAGTAACTACAACCACCACACATCGCAGTGAGCCAGACCAAGCAACACCCGCGGGGGCGTCTGCGTAAGCAGGCGTTTGGTGTGTCGCGACACCACGGACCCGAGCACATGACGGTTGGACCCTTACGCGTGTAGCCGTGCGTGCCTTAGCCGTGTCTGGGGAAAGAGAGATCCTGGGGGTTGAGCTGATGCAGGGTGTTCGGACCTTTAAGGCCCCTCGGCGGAGGCAACACGCCTCTTCGGCCTCTGCTTCACATAGACGACAGTTGCCTTTTCCTGTCCTCCTCTTAAATCTTCGTCTTTCTCTCTCACTTTCAATCTATCCTGCAGTCTTCTTTTCACTTCCTTTTACTTCCGATTTCCCAGGCAGCTAGGGTTAACCTTGTGTGGGTAGCCAACCTTGGATATTCCATAATTGGTTATAGTAGTGGCGTACAGCTGGCATTTGCAGGACCAATCCTCTCCACGTATTGCAGCGTCCCCTCGTTGGGCTCCATGGTGAGTGGCTGGCGCTGCTGCCGAACATTCACCTATACTTATGGCAAGTTCTTTCCCCCCACTCCCTGATCGCCGTCTGAAACGAGGGCGCACCGAAGATGTTTTCCAGTTTTTTGGACGCCATACACAGAACTTCCCCCGATTCTATGTGATCCACTCAGAAAAACCAGACAATCGACTACGAACAATCTCACCTTTCCTTGTGTCAAAGACTTTGATTTATATTATTGCGATAGTAATTATATGGACACTCCAAAGCAGATTTCTGCCGTCGGCGTCGCCGTCGCCGTGAGGTTCCGTATGACGTCAATGGAGATGAAATCGTCGCCGCGCGCCGCCGAACGCTGTATGTGCGAGTGAAAGGGCGCGAGGGGCGCGCGCTTTCACGGGGAGTGAACGCACGGCGGAGAACAAACGCGCTTTCTGCGCCGTGCTCGCTTAAGGGCTGCAGAAGTAAGCGTCTCTTTCCTCCTTTACAATCACCATATATGTAGAGCAAACGCGCCTTCTTCCGACGCGCGAGAGGCCGTGGGGGAGGGGGAGGGGGGAGGGGGAGGGAAGGGAGGAGACGTTTAGCTGCGGCACAAGTGCCTATTTATATCAGAGGCTCCGGCAACAGCCACCAACGCCGCACGCATTTTGAGCGAACGCGGGCAAAACGCCGACGGCGTCGACAATAGTTCTGCGTGTTGCCGGTGCTGCTGCATGTCCAAGTTTATACAGCTGATAAAGCTAATATCATTACTCCGTATAGCTCTCTACAAATTTGCTGTCGCAATTGATGCTTCGCCTTTCAGGTGAAACTGCGACAACTTTTTTTTTTTGGACCAGGCTATAATGCATCTAGGATGGCAAGCGGGGATCTCCTGTTGGAACTCCGTGATCTCAAAGAATACGAGAAACTGCCCAATCTAGTATCATTTGGAGATGCCCAATTAACAGTTACCCCGCACCGAACTATGAATACCACCCGTGGCGCTCAGATGATGATCTGTTGCAGCTGAGTGAGGCTGAACTCCTGGAGGGTTTAGTAACCAGAATGTCATGAATGTTAAACGGATTAAAACGAGGCGAGATGGCAGAGAACTCCAGACCAAGCATCTAATACTTACTGTCAACTCAAGTGTTCTGCCCAAGTCCATCGAGGCCGGGTACATCAAGCTTCGTGTCAGGCCATACGTGCCAAATCCTCTTCGATGGTTCAAATGCCAGCGCTTCGGCCATAGTTCCCAGAGCTGCCGAGGCCGCCAAACTTGTGCGAAATGCAATGGTCATGAACACTCCTCTGAGTCTTGTGAAAGCTCTCTACATTGTGTGAACTGTGATGGGGAGCACGCTGCATACTCGTGGTCGTGCCCATCCTGGATAAAAGAAAAAAGAAATAGTGACAATTAAAGTGAAGGAAAATATAACTTTCAAGGAGGCATGGAGGCGGGTATCATACCTGCCGAAAACCAGCTTTGCCGAAGAGGTGCGTCAGGGGGCAGCGCCACAACGGCCCCCGGCGGCTGTCTGGCACACGCGTAGTGAGCCAGCGGTGACGCCAACCGCCCCCTCGGCGGGTGCAGCCAGTGCTGCTCCGCCATCTAAGAAGGGCCCATCAACCTCCGGGCTGGTGGGCACGAAGGTCTCGTCTTTTGAGGCGAGGCTCTTAAAGCAAACACAGCGCCCACAAGAGCGCGTGTCCAGCGCCTCGCAAGAGGACATGGACACAACGCCAAGCGTGAGGGTGCAGCCAGCGCCTAAGAAGCGGCGCGATTCTATCGACCGCTCCAAAAAAGAAAAATCTCGTGTCACGGCACCTGGAAAAAGCCCGTGAGCCAACATTGCATTCTTTAACTTACAGCATGAAACACTATTCAAATGGACACCCAAATCCTACGATGGAATGTGAGAGGACTTCTCCATAATCTCGACGATATCACAGAACTCCTCCATAAATATAAGCCATAAGTGCTGTGTGTTCAGGAAACGCATTTAAAACCCCAACAAACAAATTTCCTCAGACAATATGCTATCTTACGGAAGGACCGTGGCGACGCTGTCACCCCGTCCGGTGGAGTAGCAATAATTGTAGATAAGTCTGTTGCTTGTCAGAAACTTCCTCTTCAGACGCCCCTTGAGGCGGTGTCTGTGCGACCAATTCTCTTTAACAAATTAGTAACAATCTGTTGCATTTACATACCGCCTGATTACCAACTTAGCAAAACAGATTTCTACAAGCTAACTGACCAGCTTCTGGAGCCCTATATTATAACCGGTGATTTTAACGCTCACAGTACTTTGTCCCGGTGTGATGCCAGGGGTCGACTTATTGAAAACTTTTTGGTAACACCTGGTGTGTGCCTCTTTAATAAAAAGCGCCCACCTATTATATTATCCACAATAATTCATATTCTTCTATAGATTTAGCGATTGTCACTGCGAGCCTCCTTCATTACATAGACTGGAATGTTGTCAAGAACCCATTTGGGAGCGACCACTTTCCTGTAATGCTTAACTTAATACAGGAACATGACAGCCCACCCCACGCCCTCCGTTGGAAAATACCGTCCGCTGATTGGAAAAGTTTTAAAGAGTCAACGTACTTATCACAAGATTTTATGAACAATTTTAGTATTGAGGACGCCGTAGCGTATTTTACTAGTTTTATAATCGACGCAGCCGAAAAGTTCATTCCACAAACGAAAGGTTTCTCATTTAAAAGGCGGGTCCCCTGGTGGAATGAGGAGTGCTGACTGGCACGAAAGAAACCGAACAAAGCGTGGGGTGTACTGCGTCGCTTTCCGACTACTGAAAATCTCATAGAATTTAAACTGGTAAAATCACAGGAAAGACGGAAGCGCCGACAGGCAAGGAGGGCTAGCTGGGAGAGGTTTCTGTCTGGCATAATATCTTACACACAAGAGTCTAAAGTATGGAATGGCCTTAGGAGGCTAGAGGGGCAGGAAACCCATCCATTACCGCTTGTCAATGAACGAGGGAACGGCTTGGAGGACCAGGCGAATGCTCTCGGTGAACACTTTGAGCGTGTGTCGAGCTCGACCCAGTACTCCGTATCATTTCTTAAACACAAACAGATAGCTGAACGCAAGGCACTCGACCGTAAGTGCACACAGAACAACGCTTATAACCTTCCCTTTAGTATCGCTGAGTTAAAAGCTTCTTTGACCATGTGTAAAAGCTCTGCCCCGGAGGCCGACAGAATCATGTATGACATGATTAAAAACCTCCACACAGACACATTAAGGACGCTCCTAGTACTTTTTAATAAATTTTTTACTGCTGGGTACCTTCCAGCTGCATGGAAAGAAGCTGTTGTTATTCCAGTTCTGAAAAAGGGTAAACATCCCTCCTCTGTAACAAGCTACCGCCCAATTGCGCTTACTAGTTGCCTTTGTAAGCTTTTGGAAAAGATGGTTAATCGCCGTCTTCTACATTTTCTGGAATCAAACAAACTGCTTGATGCGTGCCAGTGTGGCTTTAGGGAAGGCCGGTCGACGACGACTGATGATCTCTTACGTATTGAGGGCATTATTCGTGATGCCTTCATTCATAAACAATTCTTTCTATCAGTATTCCTTGATATGGAAAAAGCATACGACACTACCTGGCGTTACGGAATATTAAGAGACCTTTCCGAAATGGGAATACGTGGAAACATGTTTAGCTTAATTGAAAGCTACCTTTCTAACCGGACATTCCGTGTTAGAATTGGAAACATTTTGTCTAGGCAAATTGTGCAGGAAACTGGAGTGCCTCAGGGTGGCGTCCTTAGTTGCACCCTTTTTATTGTCAAAATGAATTCATTGCGCTCCTGTATTCCGCGAAGTTTATTTTATTGTGCATATGTTGATGACGTGCAGATAGGATTCAAGTCATTTAACCTGTACATCTGTGAGCGACAAGTTCAGCTAGGCCTGAACAAACTGTCTAAGTGGGCTAATGAGAAGGGATTTAAGCTCAATCCCCAAGAGAGCTCCTGTGTCCTGTTTATACGAAAAAGATGCTTGGTCCCAGAGCCCATTATTGAACTCCATGGAGAACGCGTTCCTGTGAATACAGAACACAAATTATTAGGTATCATACTAGACTCAAAGCTTACCTTTATTTCTCACATAAAGCACATTATTGGTAAATGCCTAAGAACGCTAAATATCCTTAAATTCCTGTCGCACACAACGTGGGGTAGTGACAGGAAGTGCCTCATGACTCTGCACAAAAGCCTTATATGGTCGCGTTTAGACTACAGTGCTATAGTCTACCAATCCGCTTCACCCAGCGCCCTAAAGATGCTAGATCCTGTGCACCATCTAGGTATCCGCCTCGCGACCGGTGCCTTCAGAACAAGTCCCATACAGAGCCTGTATGTAGAATCAGATGTGTGGTCTCTTGATCTGCAGAGGACATACTCTAGTTTCTTATACTTTCTGAAAGTAAGCTCTAACTGCGAACATCCATGCTATTCAACGATAAACGATACAACATCTAGTATACTTTTTCGCCACCGACCTTCGGTGAGACAGTCCTTTTCACTGCGTGTAAGGAAATTGAGTGAGGACATGGGTATTCCGCTCCCTACACATGAAATAATGCTCCAGCAAAGCCGCTTTCGCCATGGCTGTGGCAGGAGATAGTGTGTGACTTATCATTTGAAGAAATCACGAAACACGCTTCAGAAGTACACATTCGTATGCACTTCATTGGGCTCCAGTGGAAGTTTTATTGTCCACAATTCTACACAGACGCATCGAAGTCACACTCCGGCGTTTCATATGCAGCTGCTGGTCCGTCATTTTCAAACACTGACGTCCTGCACCGGGAAACCAGCATCTTTACTGCAGAAGCTTATGCAGTGATGGCGGCTGTGAAACATATTAGAAAAACAAATCTTACAAAAGCCATTTTATTTACAGACTCCTTCAGTGTAGTGAAAGCTTTAAAATCAATACAGAAACATAAAAATCCTATAATTAATTACCTTTACGCACTGCTATGCAGAACCTACATGTCAAACCAACATGTTGTATTATGCTGGGTGCCTCGGCACAGAGGCATCGAGGTAAATGTACTAGTTGATGAAATGGCTAAAGCCATGGTAACGAAAGCTAGCAGTTTCTCCACAGCAGTCCCAGCCACAGACCTGAAGCTATTCCTTCGTAAAAAGCTCAGGAGCCATTGGCAACACTTGTGGGATGCCGAAACCTTTAATAAGCTGCACTCAATCAAACCCCAGTTAGGGAATTGGTCGCCACTATCAAAGTCACGACGATGTGATGTGCTCTTTTGCCGACTGAGAATAGGGCACACCTATGGTACCCATTCTTATGTTTTGACTGGTGCATTCTTATGTTTTGACGTACTCCTTCCTATCTTCGTGCCAATCGGCTACTTAAAAAAAAATTGAAGGACACTTTGTAAATTCCAAAGTATGTTCGGCGAAAGCCTGTGCCCATTCGACTGCCCACCGCCGCATGCGCATTCGCTGATTCTTCTTCTGGCGTTTGGTATCGGGTGAATCCATATTCTTGGGGTGCTTCTCCGAACCCCTTGCCGTGGAATCATCTCCGGGCCGCTTGGGAGCCTCGTCCGACTAACTCGACTGCTGCAAAGAGACGTCTGACGAAGGAGCGTTGCCACGCGCGCTGCTGTACCATCACGTGATTGCTGAGAGAGTGTAAGGGGGAGAGGCCACAGCTGTGGTGGCGCAACTGTTGCTATGCGCCACTGTGCCATCACGGGATCGTTTAGAGAGTGTGAGGGGGGAGAGGCCACAGCTGGCGCCGTTCCAGGGCACGGACGAACGGACGGCGGACGCCGCGAATATGAGCCATTAAAGGCTTTCGCCTTAATACGCTCTAGACCTTTGAATAAACGTTCATTTTTTTTCTAGTGACTACGCTGTTGTTTAACCGGTCTGGTGTTACTGCGAGCACGCCATGGTTATGCTGCATGGTGGGGTACGTCGCGTCGGGGAGCGTTAGGTGAGGATAGGCGTTGGTCTGGAGTTGCCTCCAGGTCGTGGCTCCAGTTCTGGTGAGGGATGGTTGCCGTGATGGCATCGTTCTTCTCAAAAGGCGGTAGTGTTGAAGTATATCGTAGTGAGTGTGTAGTGTTTCCGGACTGGGGTCATCTGGCGTCTCTCGCAGTGACCTCGGGCTATCGTGTGTGCACGACGGTTTCCGCTGACGGCTTCCTGTCCCGGTGTCCAGATGATCGTTGTGCGGGGTATTTCGTTGAGGCGATTAAGAATATAGCATGCTACTTTATGTAGATGGCCGTTCGCGTAGGCTCGACATGCTGACGGGCAGTCTGTAAGAATATATAGTTCACCATAATGTCGCCACGCCGCGATGGCGAGGGCAATGGCGGCCTCCTCTGCAGCGGCGACGTTCTGCTTCCGAACGGAGGCGGATACCAGTTGCTGCTGTCTATGTCTAACCACGCTGTTTACCACGCCCCCCCCCCCCCCCCCCCCATTCGTGTACATGGCCGCATCTGTCCATCAAACAGTGGAGAAATTGCCGTAACTCCTCTCCATTGTTTTCGCACGTGCTTTTCGATTATCCAAGTGATATTCCGGGTGCATGTTATGCGAAATCGGGGCCACCATTATTTGTTCATGTAGGGACTTCATGAGTACTTGGTGACTGTTGGTTGTCGCTACGGGGTATGCAACCTTCGGAGAGTTGCTCTGCCTGTTCTAGTGCGGTCGAGGCGTGTGATTTGTGCAAGTCGGTGTGCCTCAGTTAGTTCTTCTAAGGTGTCGTGGATGCCAAGGGATAGAAGTTTCATTGTTCCCGTGCCTGGAGGAAGGCGGAGGGTTTGTTTGTACGCTTTCCGCAGTAACACATTTATTTGGGCTTTTTCTGTTAAAGTTAGGTTGAGAAAAGGTGTCACGTACGTGACTCTACTGACGATAAGGCCCTGAGTCAAGCGTATTAGGTCTGCTTCCTTCATGCCATATCTGCGACTGGCAACTCTATTCACCATGCGAGCTACGCTGCAGGCACTTTGTCTTAGTGCGTTTAGGATGTGGTTATTGCGACCACTAGCTTTCAAGAAAACACCTAATAAGCGGTGTGTTTGGACACTGGGTATTGGTCTTTCGTTGAAGCGTATTTCTATGGCCTCTCTACCTTGTGGGAAAACGCCTCGGTCCCGTGGTCCACCGCCACAGCTCCAGTCGCGGCCGGCCGCGCCCAAGGGCGCCTAGCCGCAGCTCGCGGGTTCCTCGCACCATTGCTCGCACGCCTGTCATCTTCCTCGTTCACAGTTGGCTCTTATGCCACTATTCACGTCAGCGTTCCCACACAGCCCCTCCTTCTGCGACGGCGTTGACGGCACTGGTTAGCAACATGGCGGTTGAACCCGGCGGCACGGACGACGAGAGATGACGGTCGCCATGGGCCACGAAGCTACGCGCTCGTTGAGCACGGCCGCGCTCACAATGAAAGACGCACAATAACGAAAGACACACGGACACCGCTACTCCGCGTTGCAAAATCACTCGCTCACTGCACCGCGTCGTCACACCGAGCTTACCACACGCAACACAACAAGGCAAAACACAAAACGAGGAGAAGCGGCGAGTGTACTGTGTTTTAATTAATAATACAACGTAAGACAATCACTTTTTATAAGTACTCTTTTTTAATCTACGTTTTCACAAAACGCGCTCGTAGTCTGTCGCCATTTTTTATTGCGAGTGCACTCTGTTTTCCAGTTTAGAACCGCAGTAGCCTAAAGTGTCACTCAAGGTCCCGAAGTGCACTCTCCGTAAGTGCACTTAACGAAAGCCTCACTGGTGGTGGCCTTGCTAAGTTCACTCGGGAAAGGAAGCAGCAGTCCGCCGTAGCACTGTAGTCGTCGGCACAACGGGTGCAAGCATTCACCAGCGCTATTCCTTCCTCCATGGCCAGCGGTTTCCCCCGCAGCTGCGCTGCGAAGGCGTTGACGGCACTGGCCCAAAGTGGCTGGCAGCGACGGCATGACACTCCACCGGCGGGCGAACCTTGAAGACTGATAATGCACCCAATGAGGATCGGCGGAGCTGTCAAGGCCGAGTCGTATAGGTCTTCCAAGAACCCGCATGCCTGACTGGCTTCCATGACGAACCCCTCGCGAAGATTGAGCAGACCAGGAGGTGCAGCTTCGCATTTGAGGTCTTGAAGGAACGGAAGGCCCTAAACCATGTTGATCTTGCAGGAACCGAAAGGCCCTAAACCGTCCCCTGGCGTACACCTGGGCTAGTTTTCTTCTCCGACCTCGTTCTGACGAGTACCACCAGCAGATCGTCTTGCCACCAGAGATCACACCGCACCGCAGTAGAGAACCAGAGAACCACGCACCGAGGGACGGAGCCGCTCTTGAAGTGGTGTTGGCGCGGTCGCGCGCATGATGTCATCAGCGCTGGCGATGCCTTTCGCGAACGGTGGCGCCTGGAGCTGCAGCAGCTCGTAGAAGAGCACGCCACCACCAGGATCCACGCCAGTCCTGGTCTAGTTTTCTTTTCCGACCTCGTTCTGACGAGTGCCACCAGCAGGTCGTCTTGCCACCAGAGATCACACCGCACCGCAGTAGAGAACGAGAGAACCACGCACCGAGGGACGGAGCCGCTCTTGAGGTGGTGTTGGCGCGGTCGCGCGCATGATGTCATCAGCGCTGGCGATGCCTTTCGCGAACGGCGGCGCCGGGAGCTGCAGCAGCTCGTAGAAGACCACGCCACCACCAGGATCCACGCCAGGCTGTGGGTCCTGGTGTGGGTCCACTACCGGATTTTTCGTGGTGAGTTGCATCCGCTTCGAGTGTTGCGTGATCATCTCATTGGGATCACGTGATATCCTCGTTTTCTTTATTTTGTTGCACTCTCGCTTTCCGAAATGCCATACAATCCATCAATAAGATCTGATTGATGCGTTCGCGCGTAGGCTTAAGCAAAATGGCAACCTCCAGGATTTGGTGGTCGCTACCCAGCGTTTCTTCCATATTTCTCCATGTTGCCTTTTCGTGGTTCTTGATCATTGTAAGGTCTGGACACGTGTCCCTTGTGCACGTCAGCTTTCTCTGCTACCCTTCGCTGAGCTACCCCAATAGCAGCCGCTGCCGCAACAGCCTCCTATACAGCCTCCTACACAGCTCGCCCCGACGTTCCGGCGGGTTATTGAAGACCAAGTTGCTGAGGCTCTACCATTGCAGCATCAGCAGTCCCCTGTCGCCGCACCACTTACTTACGCATGCGTCGCCGCGCAGCCTCCTCGTCAACCACTCGTTGCGCTGCATCCACGGCCGCTACCACCCGTTCATTATCCCGTTCATCGACCTGCTCCTGATTTGCTAATCCTTAGCGCACGCAAGACAACAGGCCCACATGTTATGCCGGCGGTATTCCCGGCCATGTTGCACGACTCTTCCGCCGCCGCATGCTGCACTCTGATGGCTTTGCGCAGTCGGCTTCCTACGCCGACGTGCAACCTTTCCACGACTCTTCTTTTAGTCGGCAGTCGAACAGGCCACCAGCCGAGTGCCCGGTCCTTACACGCCGTTCACCTTCCCCGCGTCGCCGCTCTTTGTCCCCAATGCGTCGGCGCCCTTCACCCACGCAAGAGGAAAACTAAGCGCCGCAGTTCAGGAGGCAGGAACTGTGTCGCCATCGATCTGTACAAGTCCTCCATTTTCGCCTGCGAACGTTGTCGACCTTACTGTTGACGGCGTCTCTACCGTTGCGCTAATTGATACTGGAGTAGCCGTGTCTGTCCTAAATGAACGCCTCTCTCGCGCTTTACGAAAAGCTACGACGCCACTTTCTGGGTTTTCTCTTCGCACAGCAAGCGCCCAGCCAGTTCGGCCTTTAGCAGCATGCACAGCTAGAGTTATTATTCAGGGCGTTCTCTATATTGTGGAGTTTGTGGTTCTGCAGTGATGCTATCACGACGTGATACTTGGGTGGGACTTTCTTTCGCAAAAAAAAAAAAAAAACGCCGCCATCAACTGTGCGCGTGCTGAAGTCGAATTATCGCCTCTGTGTGACGTGCCCCTCGTCTACGCCACTTCTCTTCCCGCTAAGCTAGTCCTTCGGGAAGACATCACCATACCGCCGTACTCGTCTGCCGTTGTTCCCGTCTT
This sequence comes from Dermacentor silvarum, assembly GCF_013339745.2. Taxonomy (NCBI): domain Eukaryota; kingdom Metazoa; phylum Arthropoda; class Arachnida; order Ixodida; family Ixodidae; genus Dermacentor; species Dermacentor silvarum. The sequence goes on from NC_051159.1 coordinate 12,056,020, forward strand.
TTGTGGCGCTGTTTCTGGAGGCGCTGCCCTCTTCACTCCTTCGGAACTCTTCATAACCCGCAAAGATGTCCCCCTCCCTTTCGCCAAGCTTGACATTTCAGCCGGTTTCAGCTCCATCGTTGTCCACAATCCCCTTCCTACAGCCCTGAAAGCTCTTTGCGGCGAAGCACTTGGCCGTGTTCAGCCTCTTGATGACATGTTTATTACCGACGTGCCGGATGCTTCGCATGCAGAGCTCACTGACTTCTGTGCACTTTCCACTTCTGCTCCGCCATCACCTGACTTATTCACACCTTTCGTTGCCGACGACCTTACTTCCGAGCAGCGCTCCCAGCTTCATTCACCTGCTTGCCCAGTTCCGTTCTTCTTTTGATGTCGCTCAGCCTACTCTGGGCCTCTAGTACGCTGTGTCTGGGCCGCACGTCAACCGTCTGCCACCACATCGACACTGGCTCCAACGCGCCATTGCGGCAGCGCCCCTACCGCGTCTCAGCCAAGGAGCGTGAGGTGATCAGTGTCGCACGTCGACGACATGCTTCAGCGCAGCGTCATTCGACCTACCCATAGCCCGTGGGCGTCACCGGTGGTTCTCGTCACAAAAAAAGATGGTTCCATTCGGTTCTGCGTCGATTATCGCCGTCTTAATAAGATAACGCGAAAAGACGTGTACCCTCTACCGCGCATTGACGACGCTCTGGACAGCTTGCAAGGCGCTGAATTCTTCTCTTCGTTGGATTTACGCTCGGGCTACTGGCAGGTCCCGATGTCAGCAGTTGATCGCCCAAAAACCGCATTCACTACTCCAGATGGTTTATACGAATTTAATGTGATGCCATTTCGCCTATGCAATGCGCCTGCCACGTTTGAGCGAATGATGGACAATATCTTGCGTGGCCTAAAATGGAGCATGTGTTTATGCTACCTCTACGACATCGTTGTGTTCGCCCCTGATTTCAGCACGCATCTTCTCCGCCTTAGGCAAGTGTTGACGTCCTTGACCAACGCAGGCCTGCAACTGAACTTCAAAAAGTGCCAGTTTGCCGCGCGCAAGCTTATGATTCTAGGTCACGTCGTATCCCAAGACGGCATTTGCCCCGGGATACGTACCTCCACCATCGCATACGCATCGTGCCTCCACCAATTGTAAAGGGGTGTACTGCGCAATTCAGAGGGTAGCGTCTGTTCGTAACCGAGCAGGCAGGTGACGCAGAGCAGGAACAGCTGCTTGCCCGAACGGCTCACACTCGTGCTAAGCACTGGAGATCCGGCTGGCCCACTGGTTGCACTGGAGGCATTGAACAGTCGATCTGGCTGGCCTTGTACTTGTGCTCTTCTTCTTCATTACACTTGATACACTATTCCCCACTCTAGCTGGAAAGTCTTGGTCATTGAGGAGTGTGAGAGCGTGTTTTTGTATGAGCGAGTGGACGGGTATGGCGTTTGCTTTCTTTGAAGTGAGGTTGTAACCCGAAGTCGGATGCATCGCGTTGAAGTCGCCTAGCACAAGTAACGTGTTGTTTTTGGCCTCCTTAAGCGCCGATCTGATGAGGTAATCAAAATTTTCACCAAGCTTTTTTGGTGAGCTATATATGTTTAGGACGAAGACGCTGCGTGCCTTCTTGTCTGCCGGCAGTCTTACTAGAATTACGTGCTCAATCTCACTACCATCCAGTGTGCGGTCTATTGCCGTCAGCCTTCGTGAGACAAGCACTGCTACCCGTGTATCTATCTGTCTTCGCTATATACGTTTCATATCTGTACATGGTGGGCCTCGCGCCTGTTTCCTGTAATGCGACAGCCTGTGGGGGGAGGAGGGTTGTTGCGGTTTTTATGTATTGTTGCAGTGTGGCTTTTTTTCTTGAGAAGTTCCTGCAATTCCACTGCCATGCATGGAGTTCTTGTGCGTGATTATTGCGCTTACCAGACATCGTGGGGTAATGGTGCGTTCTCCATAGATCTATCCAGTGCCTCGACGCTTGAGTTCGCTTTCGGCTTCTTTCTTTTCTTTCCTTTAACAGGAAGGTTGTCCGCTAGCTGCTCGCTGAACGTGAGAAGCTCTTCCTTAAGATTTTCGTGGAGGACAAGTTGAAGCTGCTGCATCTGACGCTGTTCTTGCAGCTGCAGCTGTTATTGTAGTTTTTGCGACAGGGAAGTTTGCATCTGCTGAAACATTTCGACGGCCGACGAAGTGGTATTGGGGAGGGAGTTAGATTCAGATCACAGATAAGTAAGACGCTCCTTGCAGCTGGTCGCCACCGCCTGACTTTCCGCAAGCGAAGCTTCTAGTTTGGCTACATCTTCCTTTGCGGATTTTATCTCATTTTTGGCCTCTTTCATTTCATTAGTGTGTCTCCTCGATTTTTTTCTAATTATCTAATGTAAATTTCTCTAGTCTCTGTTAACTCCCATTTCGTGTGTCTCTCCGTCCTCTTCGAGTAGATTACGGAGTTCGTCTATGAAAGTGGGGATTGTTATGTTTTGGTCTGCAGATATGGGACCACGAGCAATGAGACAGAAAAGATTGTTGTGACCAGCTCACCGGCGAGTTTGTCGATTTCTGCTGCCCTGGCGCTGCTATATGCCTAGCACGGGACGACCTCTGTCAGGATGTTGACCGGGATCTCGAGCGTGTCCCTCTCAAGAGGAGTTCTGTGGCTGGCGAATGGTCGGCCGCGATTCCCTTTGACAATCCCTTGCAGCTGTGAGATGCTCGCCCTGAGATAGGGCGCACTTCGGAGTGCACTCGTGATCTTGCGTAGGGTTGGCCGTGCCACACTTTGCACACAGGTTCACGTCCGGTTGAGGGCACACGTCCGCGCGGTGTCCCACCGAGCGGCACAGTTGCCATACTTGTTTCGCCGAGCGGTAGAAGTAACAGTGTTTCTCTCCGTTCATGTAACACGAAGAAAGGCACTTCATCCCCTTCGAAAGTGATGAGAGCCGAGTAGGTAGTAGCTAGCATTCTCGCATATAGGACTGCATGTCCTCGAGCGTAAAGTCCTTCCCGCCAGAATCGGGAAGATCATTCGAAATAGAAGTGGCAAGAGCTAAAGCAGATAAGTTAAATGTTTTTGTTTCCACTAGCACGTTTAAAAAATAAATCATTTCAGAGCCTTTGTGACATTCGTAGTCGTTCGAAGGGAAGACTGCGGTGTGACAGACTATGCGCGTATTTATGAACTAGGCAGCGCATGGCAACGGAACCGCTAGCTTCAAGGAAGGAGTTATAGCTATCAGATGTTTTGAATGCAGGCACCAGACTGACGACGCAAATATTAGCTGCGGACTAACGAACGTGAGATATGCCAGTCAGTGGATGTCAGCAATTGAGTTTCGTAGATTGCGGCGAACATAACTCAGTGTCTGAGACGATTTCGTACATTATAAGTGGAGGGCCCTCGAATGAGCTTGACCCACTAGTTGGCAGATGAGAAATTTTGCTGAGAAGCTATACTTTCTACGCTGTGGCCCATTTTTAAGAAAAAAAGCTCACTCATGTTCTCAACGATCATCTTAAATAGCTTAGCTGAAGCTACTAGGTTATGTATTTGACAATAGTTGTTTTTAAGATAGGCATATTGCTTCATTAATAACTTCCCTCCTTCTTCGCCTCTCTCATTCGCCCATCCACCATGCCGCGTAGACGACAGGGCCCTCAGCCTGGCTAACACACATGCCTCCTATAAGCAACCACACTCTCGCTTTTATAAGCAACTTGTTGCTATGCGATGTAACGCTGGCAGCGTTGACTGTCATTTGGAAATGTCATTCGTGTATATGTACATACAGCGAAAACTAGCGTCTGCATCTCCCTTCACGCGTATTATACGACGTGAGGCACGCACTAACCGTTATCTCAAGAGCTGGTTGGGGTTGGCACGGGATAAGTATGCTTTCGAGAGTGTACTATTCGTTAGATCACGGCTATGTAGTGCTGAGATGTCGAGCTTCGATTACGCCGTCGCACACATATTTGTTTCTATTGAAGGTATCCGAAATGAGGCGAGGCATGAACAAACCTACCTACCGCAAAATGTCTGGATTGCCTACCAATACCTATCAATGTCTACCCATGCTTCGCTATAGGATAACTAAGTCCACAAGTCCGAGCAGGCGGCATTATGTGAAGCTGCAAAGTAAGCAAGCGTCTCTGTGTTTCATATGATGTCGAAAATTTGAATTGCTTAACATTTATGCTGATAATTGACGTGTAACGCGCCGAAGCTGTACCTTATAAAGCCCACCTTTAACACTTATTTGTAAAATTTGTTGACTTGCCAGAGCGGTAAGAATGACCCGGAATAATTTTTTGATGGCCGGTCTCAAATATCCTCCATACGCTTATGCTGCCGCTGTTGAGAATGATTGCAATGCGGTATAGGCCTTCGAGGTCACAGCATTGGAAACAGCACCAATATAAACTCGAATCACGGTAACGTGTACAGAAGTGCATTTTATTGCGATAGCAATTATATGGGCACTCCAAAGCAGATTTCTGCCGTCGGCGTAGCCGTCGTCGTTGCCGTCGCCGTCGCCGTGAGGTTCCGTATGACGTCAATGGAGATGAAATCGTCGCAGCGCGCCGAACACTGTATGTGCGAGTGAAAGGGCGCAAGGGACGCACGCTTTCACGGGGAGTGAACGCACGGCGAAAAAACGCGCGTTCTGCGCCGTGCTCCCTGAAGGGCTGCAGAAGTAGGCGTCTCTTTCCTCCTTTACAATCACCAGATATGTAGAGCCAACGCGCCTTCTTCCGACGCACGAAAGGCCGTGGGGGGGAGGGGGAGGGAAGGGAGGCGACGTTTACCTGCGGCACCAAGTGGCGCCAACCTTTCCCTTTCCCTCAAGAACCACTTATCATCTATTTATATCAGAGGCTCCGGCAACAGTCACCAACGCCGCACCCATTTTGAGCGAACGCGGGCAAAACGCCGACGGCGTCGACAACAGTTCTGCGTGTTGCCGGTGCTGCTGCATGTCGAAGTTTATACAGCTGATAAAGCTACTATCATTACTCCGTATAGCTCTCTACAAATTTGCTATCGCAATTGATGCTTCGCCGTTCAGGTGAAACTGCGACCACTTTTTTCAAATTTAAAAGTAACAGCCCTGCTGTTATGTTTGAATAGAGGTAACATCCTGATGGTTGTGATGTTTTTATTGCTTCTTTGGTATGTCTAGAGGCAACAGGGCAGAAATCAACGTTACGGGAACAATAACGAAAGGTAACTTCGGCACCCACTCTGATGTTACTTTCACACAGTAAGTTTTAATTTGACTCTATAGCATCGCGTTATTTTTAAGCGGCAAAGTGTAACCAGCCGTATACCTTATAGCCGTAGAACGAGGTGGAGGTATCTTCGAGGTGAATGTAGGGAAGGCCTACAGGTCGCGGCATGTCTCGCGGCATGTCGCATGTCTGTCGCTTGTTGCTGGTAGGACACGTATTTCTAATTCGACAATTACACAGCCCTGTGCTGGTGAAACACGGTGGCGTGTAAGAACCGCAGATAATACGTGAATGCTGCCGCCGTCGCACAAGTGTTGATGGCTGGACAGCCGACATCTCTGAAGGGCACTTACGGGTCAAATTTCGACATTATTAGCGCAGTAGCAGTGTTTACAGTTGTGCTTTCTCCCTAGCAAGTGCTGACGAAACAAATTTCAGCTTCAAGTTTCTGTAGTCGAATTGGGAACGGGCTAATGTGTTCCCATTACCGGTGTACGCTGTTTGTTCTTGCTAACAGCGTACACCTTTTTCCGTGGAGCCGCATTGAACCTGACTCGCACAGCCGATATTCGCCCCATCCCGTCCCCGTCGTGCTGGTCGCTCTTCAAAAGAGGGAGGCCGGCGACGTCTTAACGCTAAGACGACGCTGCTCGCGTCAAATTTATTTGCAGTACAGTTTGCCTTGTAGTGCTATATGCTTGATACTAACTTATTCTGTAGATGAGGAAAATATTACCCTTGCTAATTTTATACACACTTCGAATTCAGTACCATGCAACCCAGGAAACTAGCCTAATTAATAAAGGCAAAGTCTTTCTTAGCCTCTTTTTCCGTATCGGTTACGAGAGTTTCAGCATCTTTCGTTGGCTGATCCCGACAGTAGTGCAGTCTAAAAACGTGCGCCGATCATCTCGAAGATGGATCTGGGACCAGTGGCACCAGTGGTATTGGTACCGATGGTACCTGTGGTGCGCTGATCCAAAAATAGATCTGGTACCGATGGTATGGTGCTCCCCATGGTATTGGTACTGGTGGTATTGATACCAATACGCCATTCCCGAATAAGTTCTGGTACCAGTGGCATGGTGTCCCCGGCAATATTGGTTCTGGCACCCCTGTCCTGAAGATCTGGTACCAGTATTGCCACTAATATCGGTACCTGTTGTGCCATTGGTGCAGGCGGGGGGCCGATCCCATAGATCTAGCTGGTACAAGTGGTGCCGGTGCTTCCGGTGGTATCTGTACATGGCGTACCACAATGAGGTCGGTGATATTATTGGTGCCAACGTGCAATACCTAGGGTATCAGCAATTGTGGCACCAGTGGTACCACTATGCGGTACTGGTGGTACACGGTACATGGTACCATTAACTTTGGTACTACGAACAGTACACGGTACCACCGTGTACCACCACCGTGAAGCACCTGCGCACACGGTGGTGCACGTACTGATGGTAAAGGGAGCGAACTCGCATGGACAGTTTTAGCAGAGAGTTACCGTATATCGCGAGCGCTACCGTATACCGGCTGTCACGACTGCGTATCCGCGGAGTTTAGCGGGCTTCGGTGTGGGTTTAGCGGCGCGCTCCGCCGTATACCGTGTTTGTGCAACATGTCAGCACCGAGGATTCGCGCTTCTATCCTAATTCGCCCGCGATACTTGATCTTCGCGGCGAAAGTATGATAAAGAAGGCAAAATCAGGAATCGCCTAGTGTCATCCTGCGCCGAAGATTAAGTATAAGCGCTGTTTGGTCGCTACTATTGAGATCGGTTGTTTATCTTTACGCTGCTAGGACCAGAGGCACGACATCAACGGGGAAATATGTGTCATTTCTAACAGATGGCGCTGCATGACTGTATAGCGATGAAATCCCAATACAGCTAATCAAAAATCTCGGTCCAGAGAGCAAGGCACTGCTGAATAATGCCATAGAGCAAGTGATTAAAATAAAGAAAATTCCCGTTGGATGGCGCGAAAGCAAGATGAACCTCATCTACAAAGGCAAAGGAGATAAGGATAAGACGAGCTCGTTCAGACCAGTTACAGTAACGTCAGTGATTTATAGAATGGCAATGCAAGCCATAAAATTAGAACGGTCGAAGTGGGTGCAGAAAAACGATCTATTGGGGGAACTACAGAACGGGTTCAGACCAGGCAGACTCTTAGAGGATAATATGTTTGCAGTAGCTGAGTGTATAGAGATTTCAGTAGCTCAGATAAGACTTTTATCGATAGCATTTCTAGATATTAAAGGAGCTTATGACAATGCAGACAGGGAATTGTTATGGGATATTCTTAAGCACGAAAGTATAGATGACGATTTCGTGGAGCTACTAGGGGGGGGGGGGGGGGCGAAATAGAGACAACTAAGTACACGTTGTATAGGAACGTCGAAAAGGTAATGAAAGGGGGGGGGGGGATTCACCAAGGATGGAAGCAAGGATGTCCTCTGTCTCCATTGTGGTTCACGCTTTACGTTAAGGGCACGGAAAGATGACTGGAAAACAGCGAATTAGCGTTTGATTTATCCTACATGCGTAATCGGCGACGAGGCAAGGCCTCGAAGTCCCCTCATGGGAGACCTGAGCCCGGGTCGTTAAACTTCGCCTGAGTTCAATAAAGTTGTTTCCATCCATCCGATGATGCAGCAGAAGGTCCCTGGACTGATGTACGCAGACGACATTGTGCTACTAGTGGACAATAAAAAAGATTTACAGATACTTGCGAATATCTGTGGCAACGCAACGACAAATATAGGCTTTAAGTTTAGCACAGAGAAATGAGGAATTATGACCTCTAATGAAGAGACGAGTAACTACGTGGTGTCAATTGAACAAGTCATACCCATAGTCAAGCAATATAAGTACCTCCCACGGCGGCCGCATTTCGATGGGTGCGAAATGCAAAAACACCCGTGTACTTAGATTTAGGTGCACGTTAAAGAACCCCAGGTGGTCCAAATTTGCGGAGTCTCCCACTACGTCGTGCCTCATAATCAGATCGTGGTCTTGGCATGTAAAACCCCATAATTTAATTTTTTCAATATAAGTACCTCGGCGTACACATAAACGAAGGAAAGAGTTACTCAAGGAACCACAAAGCTAATCTGAAAATAAAGGGTAAGCGGAATGTAGCAATAATGAAACACGGAGCACTGAGGGGCCACAATAAGTATGAGGTGGTGCGTGCAATATGGAAAGGAGTAATGCGCCAGCGCTAACGTACGCAAGTGTCATTCTATGCTTAAAGTTGGATACCTTGTTAGGGTCGGAAGTTGACCAAAGATCAGTAGGTCGGTTGGCTCTTGGAGCCCACGGTAAAACCACAAATGAGGCAGTGCAGGGTGACGTGGGTTCAACCTCTTTTGAAGTCAGAGAAGCACAGAGCAAAATTAGTTTTGAAGAAAGACTCAGGAACATGGCTGAAAATAAATGGGTGGCTAAATTGCACAAGTATCTCTACATGAAAAGCGTGGACACAGAATGGAGGAAGAGGTCAAGGAAGTTGGCAACCAAGTACAGGATAATCGAAACTGTGAATAGACAACCAGGAGTCCTCAGAAAAAAAGTGAGAGAAATAGAGACCGTTAATTGGATGCAAAGAATGGAAACAAAGTGGACAATGGAGATTTACAAGAATGAGAAGAAAGAAATTAGAAGAGAAAATATGTACGATAACACAAAGGGCAGTGCCTTGCTATTCGAGGCTCGAACCGGTCGCCTAAGTACCAAAACCTACCGGAGCAAATATTCGGAATTAGATGCTGCATGTGTATGCTGCAGTAAAGATACAGAGACCACTCAGCACATCCTAATGGAATGCGACGGGATTCAACCAGCAAGAACCGTAGGTAACGTGCACCTCCCAGAAGCGCTTGGGTTTCAAGTGGAAGGAAACATCAACAGATCAGCCGTAGAGATAAGCAAGAGACGATTAGAGTACTAGTGGGGAAAAAAAGCAGGGAAAAGTTTGATACGACCTGATCTCTTAAAATCATAAGTAGCGGTACACGGTCATTTGAAAAAAAAAGAAAGATTAGTTAGAGGTATACAAAAATGCTAGATAAAGAACATATATGTTATGTTATAATTAACCATGTAACGCCCCCCTTACACTAAGCTCCGATGAGCAGCCTCTAAGGTACTGTGAATAAATAAATAAAATAGTATACCCGATTAAATCAAGCAGGCTAGGTAACTATTTGTCGCCGCCCCGTTTCAAAGAGAATGCCAATAATCATCATCACCTTCAGCAGTGTTGATTGACGCTAAATGTGTGGCGCCGTCTATGAGTTGGAAGTTCACCGACTTTTCCGCATCCATGGCCTCCGAGATCGAGAGCCAAGAGCGTGCGCCATCCTTCTGAGCCACTCTAGGCTTAACAGCGTCAAAACACACAACCCATCTTAATAATAACGACAAACTAGCGCTTATAGTTTGTCCTCAGATTTAGATGAGCCTATGCGATGGCCGTTTTCGCTTTTTATTTCTTGCTTGAAGGAGGGAGAACAAGTATCATGGGCAAATTAGGTGCTGTCGTGTTATTGCTCGAAAGCAGTATACGGTGGAGCGCTCGGGTAAACTAATACCGGAGTCCGCTGAACTCCGCGAATGCGCAGCCGTGGCAGTCGGTATTTGGTAACGCTCGTGGCTTACGGTAACGCTCTGCTAAAGCTGTCTGATATTTTCTCGTTACAGCTAGCGTTTTTTAGACGTGGTGGAGTGCCTCTGGAGGAAGGCACTGACTATGTCGTTCAAAACGCTGCGGGCCTGTTAAAATGAATTTTATTATTCATTCAACCCATTTTCACCACAATTCGCCCAGGATGACATTGTCATTCATAGGCACCAACCTGAAGTCACATAGTCTTAGAACGTTTTTAATATCAGTTTGTTCCGGCCTTACCTGACCTCGTATCTGCCTGGGCCAATTATGAGCGATTGCATGCAATTTGTAAATTCCTTTCTCAGTCGAGGCGTAGAAGTGAGTTCCGAAGGGAATTGTTTGTGAACCATGTTGTAACACAATTTGCAGACTCCTATGCCCAATGAGGACATTTGTTTCTGCACGAGACGTCGTCCTTTCAGCACATTTTTCTGTATGCTGGCAGTGCCACTAAACGCGAACAGTCACCGAAGAAAGGCTTTAACGAATTCTGATATCCTACGTGGTCAATCATCTCCTGCATCAAAAAAAAACTCAGTATTTTGCAGGTAGCTTGCGAGCAACGTTACAATTTTATGTAAAGCATTTTACATGTGTGACCTTGTACATATGTGAGTTATTTACTGTGGCTAAAACTTTTTTTACTGTACTAATGTAGTTCACTGAAACCCTTGGTGTGGCGTGCAGTTGTGCCTCGTGATAATTTGCCGTGTGAGTATTGAAAGCGTAGCGTTTGGACCAAACATTTGCAGCTCCTGCAGGAAGGTATATCCATTAATTAATCAAGGTGTAAATGTGGTTTACCAAGAAGGATAATGCAATAGAAATACTTTAATAACCTATTTCTTAAGTATATTATTAAAAAACAATTATATTTGCTAACATGACACTTTAGCTCTCAGTTGTGTTCTCAATCATACTTCTCTATTCTAATTTTGTACTCGTCGGACTAAGATTTTGCGATGTGACATTATTTCATTTTACAAATAAATTTATTGCACGATGATGTGTAATAATGCGTTAGCATTATTATGGTACTTCTCGAACTTTCAGGAAGTTATCTATGCAGGTTTGTGTCTATGCATCTATCTATCTGTTTTTTTTTTTTTTTTTGTCGAACCGTTTTCCAGCCTGCCTGGGTCACTGGGTGGCGCATCGGGCTGCTGTGCTGAGGGAACAGGGTTCAAAACCAACCGTCAGACCAACTTGGGTGGTGGTTGAGTATGTGGCAATGGGCATATATGTGAGAGCCTTCAACGAACCTCCTTCGCGCCCACATGAGCCGCATGACGCGTTTTATACGCGTTCTAATGCACCGGCGCGCAATGTATTTTGGAGACCATGCGCAGGCTTCGCGGTTGCGGCGCTGTATGGCGGCGAGTGTTCTGACGAAAGCGCGAATGAGCAGTTCCGCTAAGTACAGGCCTCAAGCATGAAATGTTTCGGCAGTGAAAATAAGTTGTCTCACTCTATTTATTCAATGCTAAAAGTATCACCGTCGACAGTCACCGTCAGATGAGTTCTGCCGTTTTTTTTTTTTGTTTTTTTTTATTTCATTTGGGGGGGAGGGGATCTTCAGTTCTTTTATTTGAGTTCTTAGGTAATTTTGACTTGCACTTCTGAATAAAGTATTCTGTGTTGCTGAATAGTAACCTCAGATAAACGTTCGTAGGTGGTATGAATTAAGTTTTTGTAGCATACATAATGATGGCCCAATGTGGATAGCTGCGCAACGATTTTTGATGGGCTATACCGGTTCACACTTAGAGAAAGACAGGTGTGAAACGTACAACGACACGCCTACGTCGAGCCACGTTTACTTTTACAATCAAAGTGCACGTATGGAGATGTGAGTATTATTGAAATTGGAATTCGGAATCTTGAAAGTTAATTAATGAATTAAATTATAGGGTTTTACGTGCCAAAACCACGATCTGATTATGAGGCACGCCGTTGGGGGGACTCCGAAAAATTTGGACCACCTGGGCTTCTAACGTGCACCTAAATCTAACTACACAGGTGTTGAATCTTGAAAGTGTTACCCTCCCTAATATGCTTCATATATGTAGTTGGTAGTTGTACAAAAGCTCTACATGTGGCTGATATTGTGTATTTTCAGCTCGTTCAACGGAATTTTCGCGAATTGTTGTTTATTCCCTTTACTAAACTCACCGTTTTAAGAATTGTTGTAAGCTCTATAGAAGCCGCATTGTGTCCACCTTTCTTTGTAACATTGTGAGCAAACATTTCACTCCCACATAAACTGGGTACCATTTGTGTTCCAATAACTTCGCATTGAACGTTTTATATTTAAATGCGATGTTGCATTAGGTTCAGTAAGTTTGGGATTAATAGATTATGGGGTTTTACGTGCCAAAACCGCGATCTGATTATGAGGCACGCCGTAGCGGGGACTCCGGAAACTGGGACTACCTGGGGTTCTTCAACGTGCACCTAAATCTAAGTATACGGGTGTTTTCGCATTTCGCCCCCACCGCGCCACCACGTACCCGAGCACAAGAGGGTTGTACCCTCCCGCGCTTAACCGTGCGTGGCTTAGCCGTGTCCGGGGAAAAGGGGATCCTGGAGGTTGAGCCGAAGCCGGGTGTTTGGACCTTTATGGCCCCCCCGGCTGAGGCAACACACCTCTTGGACCTCGGCTTCACGTAGTCGGCACCCCCGGACTGACCCACACGGGGGAAATCGGTAGTTGCCTTTTCCTGTCTCTCTCTCTCTCCAATCTTCGTCTTTCACTCTCGCCTTTTCATCTTTCCTGTCTTCTACTCTCTTCTATATTACTTCCAATCTTCTTGGCAGCGAGGGTTAACCCTGTGTGAGTAGCCGACCTAGGTTATTTCATATTCGGTTATAGTGGTGACGTACGGCTGGCGTGCGCAGGACTTATCTTTATAAGACCTGTGGCGTCCCCTTGTTGGGCTCCACGGTGGGCGGCTGGCGTTACTGCCGAAAACTGCAAATTTTCTATGGATAGCTCCTTTCCTAAACTCTCTGATCGCCCTCAGAAACGAGGGCGCACCGAAGAAGTATTTAAATTTTTTGGCCGTAACACTGAGAATTTTCCCCGATATCAAGTTATACACTGTGAGAAACCAGGAAAGACAACGAGAATGATCTCGCCTTTCCTCGTTTCCAAAAGTGTAACTCAGACAATTGGCCCAGGCTATAAGGCAACCAGACTAGCAAGTGGCGACCTTCTCTTGGAACTTCACGACAAAAAGCAACATGGAAAACTATGTAACCTAGTGTCTCTCGGGGACATACCCATTTCAGTTACCCCACACCGCACCATGAACACCATCCGCGGTGTGATTTCCGATGATGATCTCATGGAGCTGACCGAAGCTGAACTTCTGGAAGAATGGAAAGAACAACACGTAATCAATGTAAAACGAATCAGAATGAGGCGTGATGGTAAAGAAATTGACACAAAGCATCTAATACTCACATTCGGTTCCAGTGTGCTGCCAGAAACCATCGAGGCAGGTTACATTAAACTCAGAGTAAGGCCGTTCATCCCCAACCCTCTCCGTTGCTTTAAATGCCAAAGATTTGGCCACAGTTCACAGAACTGCCGAGGCCGTCAGACTTGTGCAAAATGCAGTGGAAACGAACATGTCTCTGAATCATGTGAAAACTCTCTCCACTGTGTGAACTGTGATGGGGAGCACGCCGCATACTCGCGGTCGTGCCCTACCTGGAAAAGAGAAAAAGAAATAGTATCAATCAAAGTAAAGGAGAACGTATCATTCAAGGAGGCACGTAGGCGGGTATCATACCTGCCCGAGAACACCTTTGCCGATGTGGCGCGTCAGGGGGCAGCGACACAACGGTTTCCGGCGGCTGTCCGGCTCACACGCGGTGAGCTGCCAGGGACGCCATCCGCCCCCTCGGCGGCTGCAGGTAACACTGCTCCGCCATCCCAGAACACGGGGCCATCGACCTCCGGGCTGGTGGCTTCCAGGGCCTCGTCCCTCGAGGCGAGGCCTTCTCGTCAAACCAACCGCTCGCAAGAGCGCGTGTCCAGCGCCTCGCAAGAGGCTATGGACACAACAACCAGCCAGACGGCGCCACTAGCGCCTAAGGAGCCGCGAGAGTCTCGCGATCGCTCCAAACAAGAAAAACACCGCATCACGGCGCCCGGAAAGGGCTCTGTTGAGTAACTCCTCTTTCTTAACACACAGCACAAAAACCACATTCAACATGGATACACAAATATTACAGTGGAATGTCCGAGGACTCCTCCACAATCTCTATGACATCAAAGAACTCCTACATAAATATAATCCAAAGGTGCTGTGTGTCCAAGAAACACACCTCAAACACACGCAAACAAATTTTCTCCGACAATACGCCATTTTTCGTAAAGACCGCGATGACACAGTCATGTCTTCCGGTGGTGTGGCTATTGTAGTCGACAGAGGTATTGCCTGCCGGGAACTAAAACTTCGTACGTCCCTAGAGGCAGTTGCTGTCCGAGGGGTGTTGTTTGACTAGCTCGTCACTGTCAGCTCTATATACATCCCTCCCAATTATCAACTACATAAAACCGAATTCCAAAACTACATAAATGTACTTCCGGAACCATACATAATTGTCGGAGATTTCAATGCACATAACACTTTGTGGGGAGACTCACGTTGCGATGCGAGAGGTCGCCTAATTGAAAATTTTCTCTTTTCTTCAACCGCATCATTACTTAACAAGAAGGAGCCTACGTATTACAACATTACACATAACACATATTCATCCATTGACCTAAGTATAGCATCGAGTACACTAATGCCCTACCTGGAGTGGTCCGTTCTCAAGAGCCCCTTTGGGAGCGACCACTTCCCCATTATGCTAGGCTTAACAGAACAAGATAGATGCTCGCCACACGTTCCCCGTTGGAAGGTTGACTCGGCTAACTGGGAACTTTTCCGACAAATAACATATTTAGGCCGGGATGACATTGCCTCTTTTAACATAGACGATGCTGTGGCGTATATAACAGGTTTTATCGTTGACGCTGCTGAAAGGTGCATACAACAAACTAATGGACTGGCTAATAAACGTCGCCTGCCTTGGTGGAATGATGAATGCCAAAAAGCACGTAAAAAACAAAACAAAGCCTGGGGATTGTTTCGCAACTCCCCAACAGCTGAAAACCTGATAAATTTTAAACAAGCAAAGTCATAGGGCAGAAGAACGCGTCGACGTGCAAAGAGAGAGAGTTGGGAAAGGTACATTTCCAGTATAAACTCATACACCGACGAAACAAAAGTCTGGAATAGGATAAATAAACTAATAGGCCGGGAGTCACATCCTCTACCCTTAGTAAGTTGCCAAGGTGATAGCCTGGAAGACCAGGCGGATTGTCTAGGTGAACACTTTCAATATGTATCAAGTGAATCGCATTATACAGACACTTTCCTGAAGTTCAAAGAACGCGAAGAGCGGCAGTCTCTTAACCGCAAAGGTTCTTCGAGTGAGGCTTACAATCAACCATTTAGCTTAGCCGAACTTAAAGCATCTCTCGCTTGTTGTAACAACTCGGCGCCAGGTGGGGATCGTATCATGTACGAAATGATTAAGTACTTACACCCCGAAACACTGACAACACTCCTCTCTCTCTTTAATGCCATGTGGGCGGCTGGATTTATTCCTTCCTTGTGGAAAGAAGCCATAGTCATCCCGGTACTTAAACAAGGCAAAGACCCGTCCTTAGCCAGCAGCTACAGGCCAATAGCTCTAACAAGCTGCCTGTGCAAGCTGTATGAAAAAATGATAAACCGGCGTTTAATCAGTTTCCTAGAAAATAACAAAATACTAGACCCCTTCCAGTGTGGATTCCGAGAAGGTAGGTCGACAATAGACCACCTTGTTCGCATCGAGGCAAACATTAGAGATGCGTTTATTCATAAACAGTTTTTACTTTCTGTATTTATAGATTTAGAGAAAGCGTACGACACGACATGGCGCTTCGGGATTCTGCGAGATCTCTCTGCGATGGGGGTCCACGGAAATATGTTTAACACAGTCGAAAGCTACTTGTCTAACCGCACGTTTCGCGTAAGAGTGGGCAATGCTTTATCTAGAACATTCACCCAGAAGGCTGGCGTGCCACAAGGGGGTGTACTTAGTTGCAAACTTTTCATTGTAAAAATGAACTCCCTGCATACAGTCATTCCCCACAGCATGTTTTATTCTGTGTATGTCGATGACGTACAGATAGGTTTCAAATCATGTAACATCGCTATCTGTGAACGACAGGTGCAGCTTGGATTACATAAATTATCTAAATGGGCTGATGTAAATGGGTTCAAAATAAACGCACAGAAAAGCACATGCATACTATTCTCAAACAAAAGAGGCGTGACACCGGTGACAAATATCACGATCAATCGAGAGGAACTATCCATGAGCAGTGAACATAAATTCCTGGGCTTAATTCTGGACTCAAAGCTTACCTTCATCCCCCATCTTAAATATCTGAAGACAAAATGTCTGAAGACTATGAACCTTTTAAAAGTTCTCTCGCACACAACATGGGGTAGTGATCGAAAATGCCTCCTAAACTTGTACAACAGTCTTGTCCGGTCACGCCTTGATTACGGAGCTATAATTTATAACTCTGCAACGCCAAGTGCATTAAAAATACTAGACCCCGTACACCATCTGGGCATCCGCCTCGCGACCGGTGCTTTCCGAACAAGTCTGATCCACAGCCTCTACGTAGAGTCGAATCAGTGGTCACTTCATCTGCAGCGTTCATATAACAGTTTTACATATTTTCTTAGAGTACACGCGAACACTGAACATCCCTCTTATTCAAGCATAAACGACATGACCACTGCCACACTCTTCAAAAATCGACCGGCATCGATAAAACCGTTCTCTTTGCGTGTGCGGAATCTTAGTGAGGAAATGGGTATTCCGTTGCTTGAAAACTGTCTTATGGCTCCAGCGAAACTGTTACCGCCGTGGCAGTGGCAGCTCATAGAGTGTGACACATCATTCGTGGAGGTCACTAAGCACGCACCAGAGGCACATATTGTCACGACCTCGCAGGAGACGTGGAAGCAGGCGTACAGCACGTATACAAGTACTTTATATGAGCAGCAAAACGCAACGTCGTTGTCGTCTCTGTTTTTCTACCCGCGCGCTACTTCAGCGTCGTTTCCATGGCCGGGCACATACCCGCGGCGACGATATAGCATGTGGCATTTGTCCCTCCTTTGAAAGAAGCATCGTCCCGATGCGCCAAGCGCCCAAGAAAGTGCAGTGATGGTGCAAAAGTGAGGTCATGATGCAAAATATGGCTTCATACGAAGCACGTGCACAACCTCGGGCAGATGCTGCCGGCGTTTGGAGCAGGAAGGACTGTCGGGCACAACTTCATAATTCACGTCACTGATGCGGCGTAGAACTGTGTACGGCCCGAAGTATCTTCGCAGGAGCTTCTCAGACAGCCCCCGCCGACGAATAGGAGTCCAAACCCACACCTGGTCGCCGACGTTGTACGTGACGGGTCTGTGTCGAAGATTGTAGTGTCTGGCATCGTAGTTCTGTCGCGCTTGGATGCGCAAGCGTGCAAGCTGCCTTGCTTCCTCGGCGCGTTGCGTAAACTGCTCGGCACCAGTCTCGTGACCACCACACTCGTGTGGCAGCATCGCGTCCAACAGTGTTGTTACTTCCCGGCCATAGACGAGGCTGAAAGGTGTCACGCGTGTTGTCTCCTGGCGAGCCGTGTTGTACGCAAATGTAACGTATGGTAAAATCTCGTCCCAGTTCTTGTGGTCGACGTCGATGTACATACTCATCATGTCTGCCAGAGTCTTATTCAAACGTTCTGTCAGCCCATTGGTTTGGGGGTGATAAGCGGTTGTCTTGCGGTGAGTTGTACCACTTAATCGCAACACGGTATCCAGAAGCGCGGCCGTGAAAGCAGAACCTCTGTCGGTAATGACCACTGCGGGAGCGCCATGTCTTAGGACGACGGCTTCGATGAAAAATCGTGCTGCTTCGGCTGCTGTTCCCCGCTGGAGAGCACCTGTTTCGGCGTATCGGGTAAGGTAATCAGTGACGACGATTATCCATCTATTGCCGGCAGAAGACACTGGAAATGGACCTAAAAGGTCCATGCCAACTTGTGCGAACGGCACTTGTGGTATCTGAACAGAATGCAGCAGTCCAGCAGGCTTGACGGGTGGGGTTTTGCGGCGCTGGCAATCCACGCATGTCTGGACATAACGTTTCACGACCGGCGCAAGTCTTGGCCAGTAATACTTTAGCCTAATTCTGGATAATGTGCGGGAGTAGCCCAAGTGACCAGCGGTCGGCTCGTTGTGACAGGCGTGTAGGACTTCGTTCCGTAGAGATGCGGGAACGACAAGTAGGTAGCTGCTGCCACTGGGTGAAAAGTTCTTTTTGTAGAGAACGTCGTGACGCAAGCAAAATGAAGGCAGCGCTCTGGCGAATAACCTCGGCACGCAGCTTGTTTTTCCCTCTAAGTAATCAATAAGAGGAACCAGTTCTGCGTCCTCGCGTTGCAGGCGTGACACGGCGACAGCGTCTACCATGCCTAGAAAAGCCGCGTCGTCATCGTCGTGCAATGCAGTCTCAACAGGCGACCGAGACAGGCAGTCGGCGTCGGCGTGCCGCTTCCCCGATTTGTAGACAACAGTGAAGTCGAACTCCTGGAGCCGAAGGCTCCATCGTGCTAGCCGACCAGCTGGATCTTTTAAATTAGTCAGCCAGCAAAGTGCATGGTGATCACTGACGACGGTGAAATAGCGACCGTATAGATATGGGCGAAATTTGAGGATGGCCCAGACTACCGCGAGACACTCTTTTTCTGTAGTGGAGTAGTTAGTCTCCGTTCTGGATAGGGTCCTGCTGGCGTACGCAAGCACTCTCTCGGTGCCGTCCTGCAGCTGAAGAAGCACTGCGCCAAGGCCGACATTGCTAGCATCGGTATGAAGAATCGTCGGGGCGTCTTCGTCAACGTGTGCGAGCACAGGAGGCGTCTGCAGCCGCTGCCGTAGCTCGTCAAATGCCCGTTGCTGCTCTTCGCCCCACACGAAGGGGACATCTTCACGGGTGAGATGTGTTAATGGACACGCGATGCGCGAAAAGTCCGCAATAAACCGTCGGTAGTAGGCGCAAAGGCCCAGAAAACGTCGCACGGCCTTTTTATCAGATGGCGTCGGGAAATTAGCGACGGCAGCGATTTTATCAGGGTCAGGTCGAACACCTTCATGACTAACCACGTGACCGAGGAATTGAAGTTCCTCAAAACCAAAATGGCACTTTTCCGGTTTCAAAGTTAGGCCTGCTGAGCGTATTGCCTCAAAGACCATCTTCAGTCTCCGTAAGTGTTCGTCGAACGTGGCGGAGAAAACAATCACGTCGTCGAGGTACACTAGGCAGGTTTGCCATTTGAGGCCTGAGAGTACCGTGTCCATGAGTCGTTGAAACGTTGCTGGCGCAGAACACAAACCGAAGGGAAGCACCTGAAATTCATAAAGTCCATCGGGTGTCACAAAAGCGGTCTTTTCACGGTCTCTCTCATCAACTTCGACTTGCCAGTAGCCACTTTTCAAGTCCATCGACGAAAAGTAACGTGCATTTCGTAGCCGGTCCAGTGAATCATCGATACGCGGTAGCGGATAAACGTCTTTCTTTGTGATCTGGTTGAGTTTTCGATAGTCGACGCAGAAGCGCAGACTACCGTCCTTCTTTTTCACCAACACGACAGGCGATGCCCACGGACTCTTAGATGGCCGAATAACTCCGTCCTCAAGCATCGTCTTCACTTGTTTTTGGATTGCCTCCCGCTCTTTTGGTGCTACACGATAAGGATTCTGCCGGATGGGTCTTGCGTCGTCTTCGGTGATAATACGGTGCTTGGTGAGCGGCGTCTGGCTAACTCTTGACGTTGATGCGAAGCAGCTTTTGAACTCATTGATGAGCTCAAGAAGGCTGGTGCGTTCGATGGGCGATAAAGTTCGACTGACATCAACCACAGGTGCAGGCATAGGCGCGGTGGACGCCGCGTGCTGCACTGAGAGGCAGTCTTGTATTGGGGCAATTTCGTCGAAGTAAGCAACAGCAGTGCCTTTAACAATCTGTCGACGTTCCCTGCTAAAATTCGTCAGCAGGAGTTCAGCATGTCCGCCGAGTACATTAATGACGGCCCTGGCGACGGAAACGCCCTGACTCAGTACTAGTGCGTTGATGTGTTCAGCGACGCCAGGCCCGGTGTGCAAGTTATCGCAGATGACAGGCACGAGGGAACAACTTCGCGGCGGAAGCGTGACGTCGTCGTCGGCGATACGTAAACGCGGTCGCTGGTCATCCGCGGGGTCGACGTCTTCGGAGCTCGTAGCAAATGTCACCATGCGGTCGCGGACATTAATAACTGCACCGTACTCCCTCAAGAAATCCATTCCCAAAATAAGTTCTTTACAGCACTCAAAGAGAATGACGAGGGTGGCAACGAAGGCTGAACCGGCGATTATGATTCTGGCTGTGCATTTTCCAATCGGCGTCATCAACTGGCCCCCGGCAGTTCTGATGTTGGGCCCGGTCCACGGCGTCTTCACTTTTCTTAGTCTGTCGGCTAGCTTTAGACTCATTATCGAAAAATGCGAACCAGTGTCAACGAGAGCAGCCACTTGGTGCCCGTCAATGCTAACGACAAGATCGGCGCTGACGGCGTCTGTTACATGTGGTGTGGTTGGAATCGTCGGAGTCGTAGAGTCGTCGATCGTCGGTGATGGGGGTTCTTGGAAAGCTGGACGGTTTGCAACCTCACCCCCGGAGGTCGCTGCCTCTAGTTTCCCCGGCGCGGGCTAGGAGACCTGCCCCTAGAGGCGTCAGGAAAATCGCGACGGGTTGGTTGGGTGTAACGAGCCGGTGATGGGGAACGCGATCGAGGCGTCGTTGAACCTTCCGGTCGAAAGTTGGAAGGATTGTCGTCGCAAGTACGTTGAGCGTCAAACCGAGGGTAACTATAGTTGGTGGGAAATCTGGGAAACCCAGCTGCACGGTAGTGGCAAGCTCGATAAACATGTCCTGCTTCACCGCAATGAAAGCATAGCGGCCGGCGGTCAGCGGTGCGCCACAAATCGGTTTTTCGTAGCGGATAGCCGGCAGGGAATTCTCCGTAAGACCGCGGCGCAGCGATCGGCTGTCGGCGATACGGCATTGCTGGCGGCAGCTGTGACTGTCGAAGATAGGGAGTCGGGGATGGCGGCGGTGGCTGCGTCGGAGTGGTCGACGGTGTCAGCAGCATCGAAGTGGCGGGAGGTGGACGACAAAGAGCTTCCGCGTATGTGCATGGTCGCGGCGCCGCTTGCCAGTCGGGCGAAGAAAAGGCCTGTCGAACTTCCTCCCGGACGACATCAGCGACAGAAGCCACCGCTGGTGCCATGGGAGCAATTCCGAGCTGCCGGATCTCCTCTCGCACAATCTCTCGGATAACTTCACGCAGAGATGTGCCGCCGCTCTCAGGTAGCAGTGAAGCATTTGTTGGCGAGCTCGCGCGATCGTATTGGCGGTACCGCTGTTGTAGTGCCCGTTCGATAGCGGTAGCCTCCTTGGTAAATTCGGCCACTGTCGTCGGTGGATTCCTCACGAGTCCGGCAAACAGCTGCTCCTTCACTCCCCGCAAGAGATAGCGCAACTTCTTTTCTTCGGCCATCTCAGGATCTGCTCTGTGGAAAAGGCGGGCCATATCTTCTGCAAACATGGCAACGCTCTCATTTGGCTTCTGAACACGAGATTCGAGAAGGCGCTGCGCATTGTCTTTTCTGTCGCTGCTAGTGAATGTGTCTAGCAGCTGGGTGCGGAAGGCATCCCATGTGGTCAGGCTCCTCTCCCGGTTCACAAACCATGTCCGCGCACTGTCTCGAAGAGCAAAATAGACATAAGACAGCTTTTGCCGGGAGCTCCATTCATTATGACTGGCGACACGCTCGAACTGGTCCAGCCAATCTTGGACATCTTCAATGGCGTCACCATGGAAACTTTCTGGGACCATAGGATGCTGTAGCGTCACCTGCGATGGAGTTGCAGTGGCCATGGCGGTAGTACTTAGACGCGGTCCGGCAGGATCCTGCAAGGGGTTGAACTCGGGCGTCAGGCCTAGCAGGCGGCGGCTGTACCGGTGAACCGGAGTTTCGACGAGCGAAGGCGATTCCGCGTTCGATGGATGGCTCCGCGAAGGGGTGCTAAGCATGAGGCAATTCTACCCAGCACCTCCACCAGTGTCACGACCTCGCAGGAGACGTGGAAGCAGGCGTACAGCACGTATACAAGTACTTTATATGAGCAGCAAAACGCAACGTCGTTGTCGTCTCTGTTTTTCTACCCGCGCGCTACTTCAGCGTCGTTTCCATGGCCGGGCACATACCCGCGGCGACGATATAGCATGTGGCAATATCAAAATGCATTTCCTTGAACTCCAGTCCAAATACACATGCACAGAGTTTTATACAGACGCTTCTAAGTCACGTGACGGGGTGTCGTATGCAGCCGTCGGCCCATGCTTCTCGGAATCCGGTATACTCCACCCGGAAGCAAGTATCTTTACGGCTGAGGCCTATGCACTATTGTCAGCTGTGAGACATATAAGGAAATCTAAGCTTCAAAAATCAATCATATTTACAGACTCTCTAAGTGTCGTAAACGCTTTAAAGTCACCCTGTAAACAGAAAAATCATATACTCATTGAGCTCTACTCCGTACTGTGTAGAGCGTATGTATCTAACCAGCATATCATTATATTGACACGTATACATGTTTATCTTTCACCGGTGGCCGCTTTCCACCGGCTAACAAATGTTAAACGTTATCGCTCGGCGCAGGACGCGCCTGTGTCGGAGGTTTCTAGAACGTTATCGATGCTTCTTTCCGTTGCCTGTTTTCACAGACGCTTATGTTATCTGATTGTGTGACCGACGCGAATTGTCTAGAACTTTCTGGAAGACACGCGGGCATCAGGGATTAATCTAGAACCTTCGATGACTCAGGTATAAAAGCCGACGCGTTTCGCCGCTGATCAGATTTTCGACGATCGCCGACTGTGTTCGCCGCTATCGTTGTGCTTTGAGTGTACCTTGCTTTTGTGGGCACAGGTTCGCCCAATAAACAACCAGTTTTGTCGTACACAGTTTTACGACTGTTTTCTTCAGCGTCACTACTACGTGACATCTGGTGGAGGTGCTAGTGCGTTCATGCAGCGAACGCCCCCGCAAAGCCGCGACCCAAGCCCGAAACCGGACGACGAGACCAACGTCGCCAAGGACCAGCGAGCTAGCCGAAGGCAGCAAGGACTTTTGCCAGAATACGGACTTCTTCCCGAGAAGACCACAGCGATCAAGGCCAAGTCAACGACCACAATGGCAGCCCCAGCGTCCCCCATCCTGCTGCAGCAACCTCGGGAGCCACCTACCTTCCGTGGATCATCAGCTGAAGACCCTGAAACATGGCTGGAGACGTACGAGAGGACCGCGACATTCAACAAATGGAGCGACGATGACAAGCTGCGCCATGTCTATTTTTCGTTGGATGACGCTGCTCGGACATGGTTTGAGAACAGAGAGACCACCCTGGTGACTTGGGACCTATTTCGCGAGAACTTCGTGAGGACCTTCACGAGTGTCGTACGAAAAGAAAGGGCTGAAGTTCTCCTGGAAACCAGAGTTCAATTGCCGAACGAGAGCATCGCGATCTTCACGGAGGAGATGACTCGCCTCTTCCGCCACGCCGACCCCGACATGTCTGAAGAAAAGAAAGTTAGGTTCTTGATGCGGGGCGTCAAGGAGCATCTATTCACCGGATTGATGCGCAACCCGCCCAAGACTGTGGCAGAATTTGTTTCGGAGGCGACAACGATCGAGAAGACGCTTGAAATGCGAGCCAGGCAATACAACCGCCGTGCGCTGACAAACTACGCCGAAGCTCAAGCTCTAGGCGCCAACGACCTGCACGAGGCGATCCGAGCGGTTGCACGGGAAGAGCTACAGAAATTATTCCCAAGATCGCAGCCTCAGGTGGCTTCAATCGCTGACATAGTTAAAGAAGAGGTTCAGCGATCACTGGAAGTGCCAGAAGTTCCGGCATCGCCTCAACCACAGCCGCAAGCGATGACCTACGCCGCCGTCGCCCGTCGTGAAGGCCCCCCTCCGCGCTCGCGCCAGGGCACCGTAACGCCGCAGTTCCGTCGTCCACCGCCGCCGCCGCCAGCACGCCCGCCCGTCGCCCAGCGCAGCTACCAGCGGAAGACGGACATTTGGCGTGCCCCCGACCACCGCCCGCTCTGCTATCACTGCGGGGAAGCCGGCCATGTCTACCGCCGATGCCCATACCGCGAGATGGGCCTACGAGGGTTCGCCGTCAACGCGCCACGTCCACAGCTTGGCGAGCGACCACGTGACATCGCCGACTACCTTGCCGAAGCCCAGTGGCAACCACGACGACCCTCACGCTCGCCGTCACCAGGCCGCTACACCTCGCCGCATCGCCGCCTGTATGCCGGCCCAACCCGGGGCCGATCTCCCAGCCCATACCCGGGAAACTAAAAGCAGCAACCGATGGAGGTGCGGTTGCTGTACGACGCAATGCCGAAGATCCTCCGCCGCCGACGACGACGACGACGACGATTCGCGAATCATCACGACGAGATATCAGCACGCCGCCTAGCAACAGCCTTGACAACATATCGCCGCCGAACGAAGACCTTCCAACGCGACGTAGCAGCAGCAGAGCAAGCCGATGCAGCCGTGATCCGACGCCACGAATTAACCGCAACGCCAGACGCCGGTCTACCGATCTAGACGTGCTCATCGATGGTCATAACGTCACCGCTCTCGTCGACACTGGCGCCGACTATTCAGTTTTCAGTGGCACGTTCGCCGCCAAGTTAAAGAAGGTGAAGACTGCCTGGCAAGGACCCGATATACGGACAGCGGGAGGTCACCTAATAACGCCGGCTGGAATCTGCACAGCGCGAGTCACGGTAAACAAACGCACTTACCCGGCGAGCTTCGTAATCCTGCCGCACTGCTCCAGGGACGTCATCCTAGGCATGGACTTTCTAAACCAACATGGTGCAGTCATCGACTTAAGGTCCAAGTTGATAACGCTTTCAACACACCAAGCGATACCGCCGGATACAGGCATCAGTTACCATGCCTTGAATGTGCTTGAAGAACAAGTCACCGTTCCGCCGCGCTCCAGCGTAATGATTTCCGTCGGTACCGAAGTGCCTGCAGACATGGAAGGCGTCATCGAGGGCGATCATCACTTACTGCTCGACCGTGAAATTTGCGTCGCTAGAGGCATAGCTGAGCTACGTGCAGGGAAAGCAAGGGTGATGCTCACGAACTTCAGCCCCGAATATAAGCACATTAACAAAGGCACCACGGTCGCCTACATCGACGAAATAGTACAAGCCAGCAGTGCTTTCGCCTTCACGGATTCCAGTGCACCTGCAACGACGACTATAATACCTGAGCCAACTTTCGACGTCAATCAGAACCTTCGCAGGCATAAGAAAGAACAACTAAAAGCTCTGCTCCTGCAATACAAGGACTGCTTCTCGTCGTCGTCAAAAGTTCGACAAACCCCTGTTGCCAAGCACCGCATCATCACCGACGAAAATGTCCGCCCACTCCGTCAGAGCCCGTACCGTGTTTCGGCACGCGAACGTGAAGCCATAAGGCACCAAGTCGACGAAATGCTACGCGACGACATCATCCAGCCGTCCAAGAGTCCGTGGGCGTCCCCAGTGGTGTTAGTGAAGAAGAAGGATGGAACCCTACGTTTCTGCGTCGATTATCGTCGGCTCAACAAGATCACGAAGAAGGACGTATACCCCCTCCCACGGATTGACGACGCCTTGGATCGACTCTACAACGCAAAGTATTTTTCGTCGATGGACCTCAAAACCGGCTACTGGCAAATCGAAGTTGACGAGAGGGACCGGGAGAAGACTGCCTTTATAACACCAGACGGACTGTTCGAGTTCAAGGTCATGCCGTTTGGTCTTTGCTCGGCACCTGCGACTTTCCAACGCGTCATGGATACAGTACTGGCAGGCTTGAAGTGGCAGACTTGCCTCGTCTATTTGGACGACGTCGTTGTGTTTGCCTCAAGCTTCGAAGAACACCTGCGGCGCCTTGAAACAGTTCTTCAAGCAATCAAAACCTCAGGACTCACGTTAAAGCCCGAAAAGTGCCGCTTCGCATATGAGGAGCTCTTGTTTTTGGGCCACGTCATCAACAAGTCTGGAGTGCGCCCCGACCCTCAGAAAACTGCGGCCATCTCCAACTTTCCTCCGCCCGCTGACAAGAAGGCAGTGCGTAGATTTCTTGGACTGTGCGCCTATTACAGGCGCTTCGTCAAGACTTTCTTACGGATCGCTGAGCCACTGACGTATCTCACGAAGGCCGACGTCGAGTTCAAGTGGGAGACGCCGCAAGTAGAAGCATTCGAAGAACTGAAGCAACGCCTGCAATCGCCGCCAATACTTGCGCATTTCGACGAAAACGCCGATACGGAAGTCCACACCGACGCAAGCAGCGTAGGACTCGGCGCCGTGCTTGTGCAGAGGACTGACGGACTAGAAAGGGTTGTCAGTTACGCTAGCCGGTCGCTATCGAAGGCGGAAGCAAATTATTCCACAACAGAAAAGGAGTGCCTCGCCATCATCTGGGCTACATCAAAGTTTCGCCCCTACCTCTATGGCAGGCCCTTTAAAGTTGTGAGCGACCACCACGCCTTGTGTTGGCTAGCTAACTTGAAGGATCCTTCAGGTCGCCTCGCACGCTGGAGCCTGAGACTTCAAGCATTCGACATCACCGTCGTTTACAAGTCCGGGCGAAAGCACTCTGACGCCGATTGTTTGTCTCGCGCCCCCGTCGAACCACCGCCACAAGACGACCAGGATGACGACACTTTCTTGGGACCCATCAGTGCCGACGAATTCGCCGAACAACAACGAGCCGACCTGGAACTAAGGAGCCTTGTAGACTACCTGGAAGGCAAGACCGTCATTGTGCCGAAGGTGTTCAGGCGAGGATTGGCGTCGTTTTTCTTGCAAAACGACATTCTCCTAAAGAAGAACTTCTCGCCTCTCCGAGCCAACTACCTCCTCGTGGTACCCTCAGCATTGCGTCCAGAGGTTCTGCAAGCTCTCCATGACGACCCAACGGCTGGACATCTCGGTTTTTCGCGCACTCTCGCAAGGATACAAGAAAAATACTACTGGCCTCGCCTCTCTGCCGACGTCGCCCATTACGTAAGGACATGCCGAGACTGTCAGCGACGCAAAACACCGCCGACAAGGCCAGCCGGACTTCTACAGCCAATCGAGCCACCTCGCCGACTGTTCCAGCAGATCGGGATGGACTTACTGGGGCCTTTTCCGACGTCGACGTCCGGGAATAAATGGATCGTCGTCGCTACGGACTACCTCACCCGCTACGCCGAAACAAAAGCCTTGCCCAAAGGCAGTGCCGCCGAGGTAGCCCGATTCTTCGTTGAGAACATCCTCCTGCGTCACGGTGCCCCAGAAGTCCTCATCACCGACAGAGGTACGGCCTTTACGGCAGAACTAACTCAAGCCATCCTGCGGTACAGCCAGACAAGCCATCGCCGCACCACCGCCTACCACCCGCAGACGAATGGCCTCACCGAGCGCCTAAATAAGACCATCGCCGACATGCTGGCAATGTACGTCGACGTCGAACACAAGACGTGGGATGCCATCCTTCCGTACGTGACCTTCGCATACAACACGGCCGTGCAAGAAACGACGCACATGGCGCTGTTCAACCTGGTCTACGGAAGGAACGCGGCAACGACGCTTGACGCCATGCTACCAGACGTCGCTGACGAAGAAAATGTCGACGTTGCCACTTTATTTGCAGCGTGCCGAAGAAGGTCGACAGCTCGCCCGCCTGCGCATCAAGAACCAGCAGAGGACCGACAGCCGACACTACAATCTTCGACGACGCTACGTTGAGTACCAGCCCGGCGACCGTGTTTGGGTCTGGACTCCGATTCGCCGACGAGGACTTAGCGAGAAACTGTTGCGTCGCTATTTCGGACCATATAAGATAATCCGACGTATTGGCGCACTGGACTA
>NC_051159.1:12084173-12104061 GCF_013339745.2 Dermacentor silvarum
CGGACAAAGGACGGCTCGCTGGAACATCAATTGGCTGAAGGAGACCAGCTGGTAGAGTCGCAGGTTTGTTGCGAAGCTGACACAGGTTACAAGATGTTACGTAGTGGCGAACGGACCGATAAAGGCCCTTCCAGAAAAAAACGTCGTCGTATGTGATCATAAGTTCTGGAGACGCCTAAGTGCCCGGAAGTGGGGGTGTCATGAAACTGGAAGAGGACATCCCTGCGCAGATGATGTGGGACAACGAGCAGGAGTTCGGCGCCGTTGGGGTGCATGTTGCGGCGGTAAAGAACGTTATCCCGAAGTAAGAACATGTTGATGGAAGGGTCGAGGGTGCCGGATTGCAGACGGTCAATAAGAGAGAGTAACGATGCGTATCTACGTTGTTCGTCAGCCACATGGGTGAAGTCTGTTATCGCCAAGACCTAGGTTTCGGGATCCGTTTCAGTGGAGTCGGATGGTTCAACGGGATGGCGGGAGAGGCAGTCGGCGTCTTTGTGTAACTTGCCAGATTTGTACACTACCGAGAACATGTACTCCTGTAATCGTAATGCCCAACGGCCGAGCCTCCCTGTGGGGTCTTTAAGTGTTGAGAGCCAGCAGAGCGCATGACGGTCTGTTATGACCACGAACGGCCATCCATATAGGTACGGACGGAATTTCGCGACAGCCCACACGAGAGCTAAGCACTCCCGCTCAGTAATAGTGTAATTCTTCTCCGACTGTGACAGAAGACGGCTAGCATACGCAATCACACGGTTGGCTCTGTCCTGTGTTTGGGCGAGTATAGCACCAATGCCATGGCCTCTTGCGTCGGTGCGAAGTTCTGTTCTAGCAGCCGGATCAAAATGAGCCAGCACAGGTGGTGTACTGAGGGCCGAAATCAACGACGCAAAGGAAGACGCTGGGTCCGCGCCCCAAGAAAAGGCCGCATCCTTTTTGAGTAGGTCCAGGGGGGTCGGGCAATGTCCGCGAAGTTGAGAACAATGTCCGCGAAAGTAGGAGCAGAGCCCAAAAAAGTTGCGTACTTCTTGCGTGGACTGTGGAACCGGGAACTCGCGGACGGCACGGACCTTGTCAGGGTGCGGTTGGACACCAGTAGAGTCAACTAGATGTCCGAGTAATTTGATCTGGCGGCGCCCTAAGGTACACTTAGATGAATTGAGCTGGAGGCCAGCCCGGCGAAAGATGTCGAGAATGGCCAACAGACGAGGGAGGCCGCTGTCAAAGCTGGGCGAGAAA
This sequence comes from Dermacentor silvarum, assembly GCF_013339745.2. Classification (NCBI taxonomy): domain Eukaryota; kingdom Metazoa; phylum Arthropoda; class Arachnida; order Ixodida; family Ixodidae; genus Dermacentor; species Dermacentor silvarum. The sequence continues at coordinate 12,085,416 of NC_051159.1, forward strand.
ACGATGATGTCCATATAACAAAGACAGGTCAACCATTTCAGACTGCGTAGAAGAGTGTCCATCATGTGTTCAAAAGTTGCAGGAGCATTAAACAACCCAAAAGGCATAACCTTAAATTGGTAGAGGCCGTCGGGTGTGATAAATCCGGTCTTCTCGCGGTCGCGGTCATCGACGGCAATTTGCCAGTATCCCGAGCGGACATCTTGCGACGAGAAATATTTGGCACCATGGAGGCAGTCGAGCGCATCATCAATTCGTGGGAGAGGATACACATCCTTCTTCGTTACCCGATTGAGATAGCGGTAATCGACGCAAAACCGCCAGCTGTTGTCCTTCTTTTTCACAAGCACTACAAGGGATGCCCAAGGGCTAGAGGAAGGCACTATAACATCTTTATCTAGCATTTTCTCTACCTCCTTTTGGATGACTTGGCGCTCCGACTGAGATACTCGGTAAGGGTGCTTGTGAAGGGGGCTGGCGTCTCCAGTGTCGATGCGGTGGACCACGACATGTGTACGGCCTAGTGGACTGTTCGCAACATCAAATACGTCAAGGTACGAAAAGCACGGAGTGCTTCCCTTTGTGAAGGTAAGAGGTCGGGAGATATCATTTTGTCCAGAAGTGCCTGGGTTGGCGCCGGTATAGCAGGTTGCGTCGCGGTCTCAGCGTCAGCAGCGAATGCAGAAACAGTACATTCTTCGAAAGGTGACAGTTCGGCTAGTGAAATTCCTTGAGGGAGGACATGGGTCGAAGTAGAAAAGTTGAGGACTGGAAGCAGCGTTCTGTTGTTGGCAACAACCACTATGGTATGAGGAAGCGCGATGTTGCGCGAAAGCATCAGATCTGTGAGGGGAGCGACCACATATTCACCATCAGGGATTGGGGGAAACGGTGAGATAAGGACGTAGGCAGCAGCCTGCGCGGGTAGTCGTAGAAACTCTAGGGAACGTAGGCGAGTGTTACTTGCTCCGGTGTCATCAGGACACAAAGGCAGTTCGAGCTACAAAATGGCAGAAGAACAATCGATGAGGGCAGAGTGGGCGCTCAAAAAGTCAATACCAAGAATGACATCATGTGGGCAAGAGTCGAGACCAGCGAAGAGAACTGAAGTGTGGTGGCCGGCAACAATAACACGCGCAGTGCACATTAAAGCACTGCACGGGCTCGGGCTTACCCGAAAGCCCGAGCCCGGCCCGGCCCGTGGGCCGGGCCGGGTAGAACAGTTTTTTCGCGGGCTCGGGCCGGGCTCGGGCACGGCGTGTGCTTTTTGACGCGGGCCCGGATAGGGCTCGGGCTTTCTGGTGGTGTGCATATAACGTGCAGTGAGTTATTCTCGGGCGTCTCAACTCTGAAAAACATTATTTTTCGGTCTCGGTCCGGGTTCGGGCCGGTTTCGAGTCGGGCTCGGGCCGGGCTCGGGCCTAAGGTCTGAAAAATCGGCCTGTGCAGTGCTCTAGTGCACATACCAAGAACAGGTGTTCGCGTGCCGTCAGCTACTCGCACAGTAGGAGAGACGGCAGGTGTCAGCACTTTGCGTAGGCGGCGTCGGAGCGTAGAACTCATAATAGATATGTGGGCGCCAGTATCAGTGAAAGCAGTAACGGCACGCCGTCGACGAGAACACCCGGCAAATTGCGTCTTGGGTCAATAGAGGTTTTGCGGTCCTTGTCGTCAATGCAGCCTCACCTCCAGGAGCTGCACTGGCTAGTTTCCCGGGTGGTGTCCAGAGGAAGACGGAGAAGGAGAGCGACGGCGTTGAGGGGAGCGCGACTGGTGACTCTGAGGGGACGGCGATCGGCTGGACCAGTGTCCTTGTGCGGCAATATCGGCGTAGGTCGATTCAGAGCGCGAAGAAAGGCGGTGAGGGTCACGGGCCGGGAGTTGGCTGTCGAGAAAAGATGTGCTGAAGTACGGCTGGGCGACGATCTTGGCGGCGGTCACCGGGGAAACTTGGTCGGTAATTCCAACGATTGCGGCAGTGGCGTGAAACGTGGCCGACGCCAGAGGAAGAAAAACAGATTGGTCGATCGTCAGGCGTCCTCCACTCAGAAGGGTTGCGGTAACGGGGTGTGAACCGGGGAGCGGAAGCGGCAGCAGCAACAATTGGGGGCGGTGTGGTGTTCAGTGCGAGGACCGGAAGCGCACATGGGCGGAGGGGCGTAACTGGGGGATTGTGGAAATATGACGGCCATATTTGCAACCTCCTGACGAACGACGGCCTGAATGAGAGATATTGTAGCCAAATTGTCGTGAGCAGGTGCCTGATAAGCGGCTGGAGCCATGGCTTCGAGCTCCTGGGGAACAATCCTGGCGAAATTGTTAGGCGGCGAGAACGGAGAGCGCGTCACGGGATCATCGCACGAGGAGGTCGCAGCTGTATTCGGGAGTCTGTTAAAGCGCTGAGTAATCCGCCTGCTTTTTACTTGTTCAAACCGCCGGTATTCTATGATGATGGAGTCAACCGTGGTGAGGTGCTTAGACATGAGGATGTTGAAGGCATCGTCAGCTATGCCTTTCAAGACGTGGCCAACCTTGTCCGTCTCTGGCATGTCTTTGTCAATGGTACGGCACAAGGCTAGTACGTCTTGGATGTATGCGACGTACGACTCCGTGGACGTCTGAGCTCTGGCCGCCAGCTCGTGCGGGGCTGTCATTTGGTGCGCGGCCAATCGGCCAAACAATGTACGCATCTTCTCCTTGTAGAGGTCCCAAATTGTAAGTTCTTCTTCGTGCTTGCTAAACCACACCCGAGCCATGCCCTGTAGGTAGAAAATGACGTTGGCAAGCATTAGAGTTTCATCCCACCTGTGGTGCTTGCTGATGCGCTCGTACAATAGGAGACAATCGTCGACGTCTTTGTTGTCCGTGCCGCAAAACGTGCCGGGGTCGAGGGGCTTCGAAAGGATCACGGTTGCCGGCGCCGCGGGCGCGGGCTGCGATGACTGCGTACTGTCTTCGGCCATGGGGGCGGGAGAAACGTGGCGTCCGCTCCGAAGATCTAGGGCCGGGTGGAATAGAGTCCGCAACCTCCACCAAAAAGATGTTACGGGGAGTATTTAATTAACAGTAAACGGCTAGCGCTTGTCTAGTCAACACTGCACAGTGCGCACAGGTTCCAGCAGGTTTCAGTCCGACAAGAGAGACTCTGACCCAGCCCCACTACAACGTCTTTGTCTTTTCCATTGCTCGTCACAATATTGTGGGAGCCTTGCTTGACCAAGAGATGCCTTGGTCAAGCAAGTTCAGCGTGCCAAAACCAGTTCTGATTATGAGGCACGCCGTAGTGGGGGACTCCGGAAATTTTGACCACCTGGGCTTCTTTAACGTGCACCTAAATCTAAGTACACGGGTGTTTTCGCATTTCGTCCCCATCGAAATGCAGCCGCCGTGGCCGGGATTCGATCCCGCGACCTCGTGCTCAGCAGCCCAACACCATAGCCACTGAGCAACCACGGCGGGTATTCAGAAGAGTTCAAGGTACCGAAAATGAATAGCTAGGTCATTCAACGCGTCCTCATTCAATGTACATCGCATTATGCCAATGATCATATGCACATATGTTAATGTACATATTGTCACGTAGTTGTGATGGTAAAGAAAACAGTCGTAAAACTGTGTATGACGAAACTGTTTGTTTATTGGGCGAACCTGTGCCCACAAAAGCAAGCTACACTCAAAGCACAACGATAGCGGCGAACACAGTCGGCGATCGTCGAAAATCTAATCAGCGGCGAAACGCGTCGGCTTTTATACCTGAGTCATCGAAGGTTCCAGATTAATCCCTGATGCCCGCGGGTCTTCCAGAAAGTTCTAGACAATTAGCGTCGGTCATACAATCAGATAACATAAGCGTCGGTGAAAACAGGCAACGGAAAGAAGAATCGATAACGTTCTAGAAACTTCCGATACAGGCGCGTCCTGCGCCGAGCGATAACGTTTAACATTTGTTAGCCGGTGGAAAGCAGCCACTGGTGAAAGATAAATATGTATACGTGTCAATACCCTCCCCTTAAAAAGCATCGTCCCGATGCTACAAACATGAAAGTGAAAACAAAACCACGCGTACAGAAAGGGACAAAAATAACAAAGCAACAAAGAACCTAAGTACGTCATCGGGCGTAGAAAGGCTTAAGACGCACCACGTGGATGACTTCAGGTCGTGCGCGGCGCCGCTGTGATTGCGAAATACCGTCGGGCACGACCTCCTAGTCCAGTGCGCCAATACGTCGGATGATCTTATATGGTCCGAAATAGAGACGTAAGAGTTTCTCGCTAAGTCCTCGTCTGCGTATCGGAGTCCAGACCCAAACACGGTCTCCGGGCTGGTACTCGAGGTAGCGTCGTCGAAGATTGTAGTGTCGGCTGTCGGTTCTCTGCTGGTTCTTGATGCGCAGGCGGGTGAGCTGTCGACTTTCTTCGGCACGCTGCAAATAGGTGGCAACGTCGAGATTTTTTTCGTCGGAGACATCCGGTAGCATGGCGTCAAGCGTCGTTGCCGGTTTCCTTCCGTAGACCAGGTTGAACGGTGCCATGTGCGTCGTTTCTTGCATGGCCGTGTTGTATGCGAAGGTCACGTACGGAAGGATGGCATCCCACGTCTTGTGTTCGACGTCGACGTACATTGCCAGCATGTCGGCGATGGTCTTATTTAGGCGCTGGGTGAGGCCATTCGTCTGCGGTTGGTAGGCGGTGGTCCGGCGATGGCTTGTCTGGCTGTAGCGCAGGATGGCTTGAGTTCAGCCGTGAAGGCCGTACCTCTGTCGTTGATGAGGACTTATGGGGCACCGTGACGCAGGAGGATGTTCTCAACGAAGAATCGGGATACCTCGACAGCACTGCCTTTGGGCAAGGCTTTTGTTTCGGCGTAGCGGGTGAGGCAGTCCGGAGCTACGACGATCCATTTATTCCCGGACGTCGACGTCGGAAAAGGCCCCAGTAAGTCCATCCCGATCTGCTGGAACGGTCGGCGAGGTGGCTCGATCGGCTAAAGAAGTCCGGCTGGCCTTGTCGGTGGTGTTTTGCATCGCTGACAGTCTCGGCACGTCCTTACTTAATGGGCGACGTCGGCAGAGAGGCGAGGCCAGTAGTATTTTTCTTGTATCGTCGCGAGCGTGCGGGAAAAACCAAGGTGTCCAGCCGTTGGGTCGTCATGGAGAGCTTGCAGAACCTCTGGACGCAATGCTGAGGGTACCATGAGGTGGTAGTTGGCTCGGAGAGGCGAGAAGTTCTTCTTTAGGAGAATGTCGTTTTGCAAGAAAAACGACGCCAATCCTCGCCTGAACACCTTGGGCACAATGACGGTCTTGCCTTCCAGGTAGCCTACAAGGCTCCTTAGTTCCGGGTCGACACGCTGTTGTTCGGCGAATTCGTCGACCCTGATGGGTCCCAAGAAAGTGTCGTCATCCTGGTCGTCCTGTAGCGGCGGTTCGACGGGGGCGCGAGACAAGCAGTCGGCGTCAGAGTGCTTTCGCCCGGACTTGTAAACGACGGTGATGTCGAATGCTTGAAGTCTCAGACTCCATCGCGTGAGGCGACCTGAAGGATCCTTCAAGTTAGCTAGCCAACACAAGGTGTGGTGGTCGCTCACAACTTTATAGGACCTGCCATAGAGGTAGGGGCGAAACTTTGATGTAGCCCAGATGATGGCGAGGCACTCCTTTTCTGTTGTGGAATAATTTGCTTTCGCCTTCGATAGCGACCGGCTAGCGTAACTTACAACCCTTTCTCGCCCGTCAGTCCTCTGCACAAGCACGGCGCTGAGTCCTACGCTGCTTGCGTCGGTGTGGACTTCAGTATTGGTGTTTTCGTCGAAATGCGCAAGTATTGGCGGCGATTTCACGCGTCGCTTCCGTTCTTCAAATGCTTCGACTTGCGGCGTCTCCCTCTTGAACTCGACGTCGGCCTTCGTGAGATACGTCAGTGGCTCAGCGATCTGTGAAAAATTCTTGACGAAGCGCCTGTAATAGGCGCACAGTCCAAGAAATCTACGCACTGCCTTCTTGTCAGCGGGCGGAGGAAAGTTGGAGATGGCCGCATTTTTCTGAGGCTCGGGGCCTACTCCAGACTTGTTGATTACGTGGCCCAAAAACGAGAGCTCCTCACATGCGAAGCGGCACTTTTCTGGCTTTAACGTGAGTCCGGAGGTTTTGATTGCTTGAAGAACTGCTTCAAGGAGCCAGAGGTGTTCTTCGAAGCTTGAGGCAAACACAACGACGTCGTCCAAATAGACGAGGCAAGTCTGCCACTTCAAGCCTGCCAGTACTGTATCCATGACGCGTTCGAAAGTCGCAGGTGCCGAGCAAAAACCAAACGGCACGACCTTGAACTCGAACAGTCCGTCTGATGTTATAAAGGCAGTCTTCTCCCGGTCCTCCTCGTCGACTTCGATTTGCCAGTAGCCGGTTTTGAGGTCCATCGACGAAAAATACTTTGTGTTGTAGAGTCAATCCAAGGCGTCGTCAATCCGTGGGAGGGGGTATACGTCCTTCTTCGTGATCTTGTTGAGGCGACGATAATCGGCGCAGAAACGGAGGGTCCCATCCTTCTTCTTCACTAACACCACGGGGGACGCCCACGGACTCTTGGACGGCTGGATGATGTCGTTCGTCGCGTAGCATTTCGTCGACTTGTTGCCTTATGGCCTCGCGTTCGCGCGCCGAAACTCGGTACGCGCTCTGACGGAGTGGGCGGACATTTTCATCGGTTATGATGCGGTGCTTGGCGACAGGGGTTTCCCGATCTTTTGACGACGACGAGAAGCAGTCCTTGTATTGCAGGAGCAGAGCTTTTAGTTGTTCTTTCTTATGCCTGGGAAGGTTCCGATTGACGCCGAAAGTTGGTTCAGGTACTATAGACCTACACCATGTTTGTAAACAGCGGTAGGCGCCGTCGATATATTTTAGGCCCTATAGCGACGTCGCGTAGGCTTCGCCCAACGTTTGGCTCCTCCCACGTTCGCCGCCACCGCTTGCACGCGCGGTTGGCGCATTTTCTTTAATGGGGTGGGGGAGCTAAAACCACGATTTCATTAAGAAGCACACAGTAATGGGGGCGCCGCATTAAGTTTGACTACGTGAGATTCTTTAATGTTAAAAATTAAAATTAAATTATGGGGTTTTGCGTGCCAAAACCAGTTCTGATTATGAGGCACGCCGTAGTGGGGGACTCCAGAAATTTGGACCACCTGGGGTTCTTTAACGTGCACCTAAATCTAAGTACACGGGTGTTTTCGCATTTCGCCCCCATCGAAATGCGGCCGCCGTGGCCGGGATTCGATCCCGCGACCTCGTGCTCAGCAGCCCAACACCATAGCCACTGAGCAACCATGGCGGGTTTCTTTAATGTGCACGTGCACGTTCTTGCATCTCGCCCCCATCGGGATACGGCCGAACGAGACGCTAGGCCTAGCTCGTTGACCGCCGCAGTGACGGCCGACAGCGCTTGCGACCTGGCCTGCTGCTCATCATTGTGCGCTTATTTTTGACAACACGATTAACGTGGGCTTAAATGAATATGTTTTGTCGGTGTCGTTGGTGCGAATAACAAACGAAACGTAGTACTTGCAAGCCAGCCGAGCCGCCTCGCTGAGACGGCCGGTGCTTCGGTTTCCGTCTGCGAGACGAAATGCCGTCGGGTCGTTGCTCCGGATGGCGCCAGTGTTTCGTACTGGGCGCTGCTTTACGAAACACGCGCAAATTCGAGATAGCTTTTCTATTAAGAACTATTTTATGTTAAAAACAAGCTGTAGCCGATTTCTACGTCGCCGTGAGCGGCGATAGAACCGATCGCCTCGGTGATGGGACCGGCAAGGTACCGGCTCTACGGCGACGTCGCCTGTGTAGGCCCGCGCAATGTGTGCTAGCTGTTGTACGCGGCCGTCCGATCGCTCCGACACTGTACTAACACTGTACATTTTGTTTCGCGCTCGAAATTTAACTGACACGTTTAGGCGCGTTTATGACTTCCACACTGCAATAAACGCAGTTGTGACCCTGCTGCCTGCGTATGTGAACGTGTGACAGGATATTTACACTGCTGGTGGCTCAATTCTTTGAGATGAAAACAAATTCGAATGTGACGTGTTTTGTGGGGCATCTGCTCGCTCGACCTACATTCAAGGCTAATCGTAATCTAGCTTTCCTACAGTGCGGCAAGCAATTATAATGGCACGCTTATAACGATCCTAAGATCGTATATGATCCTAAGATCCTAAGATCGGAACGATCCTAAGATCGGCTAATGCACGCCAATCAAAATAAAAGAGAAGCTTAACGGTTACGAAATGTTTTGCGCATAATGGATGATCTGGTATCATAATCCAACTTTCGCTTTTTACCGCGGCGGCCCATTGCTTGCGACGGTTTTCATCAACAGGAAACCTATGAAAACTTTAGTCTCTTGCGCATTTCGACGCAACTCAGCTCATCCACATACTGAGTTTCTTTCATTGTAAAATCATAGAATAAAGACCTCACAGATGGAACCGCACAACCACCCGCGAAACCCAGCGGCTGCTGTGGTAGGCGCGACACGGGCGGCGGCTCGGCGGCGGAGTGCCTACCAAGCGAAACTAAATTCCGACGACAGCGCCACCGCATTTTCGTGACGTAGCGCCGTGGTGTAGGTCTATAGTCGTCGTTGCAGGTGCACTGGAATCCGTGAAGGTGAGAACACTGGCGGCTTGTGCTATTTCGTCGATGTAGGCGACCGTTCTGCCTTTGTTAATGTGCTTTTATTCGGGGCTGAAGTTCGCGAGCATCACACTTCCTTTCCCTGCACGTAGCTCAGCTATGCCTCTAGCGACGCAAATTTCACGGTCGAGCAGTAAGTGATGATCGACCTCAATGACGCCTTCCATGTCTGCAGGCACTTCGATACCGACGGAAATCATTACACTGGAGCGCGGCGGAACGGTGACTTGTTCTTCAAGCACATTCAAGGCATGGTAACTTATGCTTGTATCCGGTGGTATCGCGTTGTGCGTTGAAAGCGTTATCGACTTGGACCTCATGTCGATGACTGCACCGTGTTGATTTAGAAAGTCCATGCCTAGGATGACATCCCTGGAGCAGTGCTGCAGGATTACGAAGCTCGCCGGGTAAGTGCGGTTGTTTACCGTGACTCGCGCTGTGCAGATTCCGGTCGGCGTTATTAGGTGGCCTCCAGCTGTCCGGATATCGGGTCCTTGCCAGGCTGTTTTCACCTTCTTCAACTTGGCGGCGAACGGGCCACTGAAGACGGAATAGTCGGCTCCAGTGTCGACGAGAGCGGTGACGTTATGACCATCGATTAGCACGTCTAAGTCGGTAGACCGTCGTCTAGCGTTGCGGTTAAGTCGTGGCGTCGGATCACGGCTGCGTCGGCTTGCTCCGCTTCTGCTACGTCGCGTCGGCAGGTCTTCTTTCGGCGGCGAAGTGTTGTCGTCAAGGCTCTTGCCAGGCGGCGTGCTGATAATTCGTCGTGATGATTCGCAAATCTTCTTCGTCGGCGGCGGAGTATCTTCGGAATTGCGTCGTACAGCAACCACACCTCCATCGGTTGCTGCCTTTAGTTTCCCGGATAGGGGCTCACGGACCGGCCCCGAGCTGGGCCAGTGTATGGTCGGCGCTGCGGCGGCAGGTAACGTCCTGGTGACGGCGAGCGTGAGGGTCGTCGTGGTTGCCACTGGGCTCCGGCGAGGTAGTCAGCGATGTCGCGTGGTCGCTCGCCAAGCTGTGGACGTGGCGCGTTGACGGCGAACCCTCGTAGGCCCATCTCTCGGTATGGGCATCGGCAGTAGACATGGCTGGCTTCGGCACAGTGATAGCACAGCGGGCGGTGGTCGGGGGCGCGCCAAATGTCCGTCTTCCTCTGGTAGCTGCGCTGGGCGACGGGCGGGCGTGCTGGCGGCGGCGGCGGTGGACGACGGAACTGCGGCGTTATGGGGCCCTGGCCCGAGCGCGGAGGGGGGCCTTGACGACGGGCGACGGCGGCGTAGGTCATCGCTTGCGGCTGTGGTTGAGGCGATGCCGGAACTTTTGGCACTTCCAGTGACCGCTGAATCTCTTCTTTAACTATGTCAGCGATCGAAGTCACCTGAGGCTGCGACCTTGGGAATAATTTCTGCAGCTCTTCCCGTACAACCACTCTGATCGTCTTGCGCAGGTCGTCGGCGCCTAGCGCTTGAGCTTCGGCGTAGTTTGTCAGTGCACGGCGGTTGTATTGCCTTGCTCGCATTTCAAGCGTCTTCTCGATCGTTGTGGCCTCCGAAACAAATTCTGCCACAGCCTTGGGCGGGTTGCGCATCAATCCGATAAATAGATGCTCTTTGACGCCCCGCATCAAGAACCGAAATTTCTTTTCCTCAGACATATCGGGGTCGGCGTGGCGGAAGAGGCGAGTCATCTCCTCCGTGAAGATCGCGATGTTCTCGTTCAGAAATTGCACTCTGGTTTCTAATAAAACTTCGGCCCTTTCCTTTCGCACGACATTCGTGAAGGTCCTCACGAAGTTCTCACGAAATAGGTCCCACGTCACCAGGGTGGTCTCTCTGTTCTCAAACCAGGTCCGAGCAGCGTCATCCAATGAAAAATAAACATGGCACAGCTTGTCGTCGTCGCTCCATTTGTTGAACGTCGCTGTCCTCTCATATGTCTCCAGCCAGTTTTCAGGGTCTTCAGCCTATGATCCACGAAAGGTCGGTGGCTCCCGAGGTTGTTGCAGCAGGATGGGGGACGCTGGTGCTGCCATTCTTGTCGTTGACTTGGCCTTGATTGCTGTGGCCTTTTCGGGAAGAAGTCCGTACTCCGGCAGACGTCCTTGCTGCCTACGGCTAGCTAGCTGGTCCTTGGCGACGTTGGCGTTGTCCTCTGGCTTCGGGCTTTGATCGCGGCTTTGCGGGGGCGTTCGGTGCATGAACGAACTAGCACCTCCACCAGATGTCACGTAGTTGTGACGGTAAAGAAAACAGTCGTAAAACTGTGTATGACGAAACTGGTTGTTTATTGGGAGAACCTGTGCCCACAAAAGCAAGCTACACTCAAAGCACAACGATAGCACCGAACACAGTCGGCGATCATCGAAAATCTGAACAGCGGCTTAACGCGTCGGCTTTTATACCTGAGTCATCGAAGGTTTCAGATTAATCCCTGATGCCCGCGGGTTTTCCAGAAAGTTCTAGACAATTCGCGTCAGTCATACAATCAGATAGCATAAGCGTCGGTGAAAACAGGCAACGGAAAGAAGAATCGATAACGTTCTAGAAACTTCCGATACAGGCGCGTCCTGCGCCGAGCGATAACGTTTAACATTTGTTAGCTGGTGGAAAGCAGCCACCGGTGAAAGATGAACATGTATACGTGTGAATATGCTCATTAGCACATATTAGCCACTCAGCACGTATGCTAATCATCGGCCATGGCAAATTGCAGCCAAGTGACAGCATTTCTTTTAAAATTTGATGTTTAAGTAATGATGCAATTTCTAAAGCGTTGCTGAATAATAATGGCGAATATTCCATACTTTTTGTGACCTTTCGTGCTTTTCACTGTTGACATAGCACTTTTACCATGATTTTGCAGCAACACAGCCTATTACAACTATTACGCTCGAATATCGAAAAACATATGAGCCAGGCGCCACCTTCGAAGCTTCATCAAGTTCTGCGACTACGTCGCGAAGTGGACGAGAGACGGTGGTGCGGCCATTTGCGCCGTCGAAGCAGCCACCTGTCTCACGGGTATTGGATTGGCTTACGCTTCGTCGCTTCTTCGCAGCTGACTTGTTTTCAGCGTGTTAGCACTGGTGGTGTTACAGAGAGCGCCCATGTCATATTTGGTTTGTTGTTCACATTGCCTCAAAATAGAAAATAAGGCCATACACTGACGAACGCTTGCATGACAGTAAGTCAATGTTAAAATGTTTTCTACTTTCATTACTTTCGTTTCATTGCGGAAGAAAATTGCCAGCCTATTTTATAATCATTCTCTCCATTTATGGTACCTTTTGCTTTTGGTCATTTGCCCATACACGATGCCATCTCACTGTGATCACCGTAATCAGCTGGCGCGTGCGGAAAACGATAAAGGATTACGGCAGAAACCATCCTCGATGATCATCTCAGTCAATGAGAAGCATTTCTCCCTTGTACATGGCGCGAAGCTCGAACGAACCCGCGTCCTCCTGGAAGAACGATTGCCCGAAGGCCGCCACATGCGCGGGCCCCGATATGCTGATGACGTAAGATCGGAACCGGAAGCGGCCGCAGTGGCCGCAGTCGCTGCACGCTGTCGCAAATTCATCTTCGACAAAGCGCTTTTTAAAGTGCTCGTCTGCGTCGCACAAATATTGGTTCTGCAATGGGCCTCGCTTCATCTCGGCGGTCTGTTGAACGGCCGTTCGCTTGGTGTCTCCCTGTTGTTCGGCCACGCGTATCTGGTCGGCCCATCGCTTCGCCTCCTGTCTCACGGCTTCGGTGCACATCGCATACATCTGTAGTCCTTGCAGAGTCTTTCCACTCTTGCGCTCTTCTTCCACTTGATACTTTCCAAAGCTCGTTGTACCTGCAAGTAGAGGCCTAACCACAACAAAGCGCAAGCGAGCCCCGTCTATTTGCGGTGCGCTCACCCATGCAGGTCACTGGGGAAAGGAGGCGCAAAGCCAGCAGCGGCGTGCGAATGGATGCGTGGGGTTTTGCCCGCATCGGACTTTAGATGGCCTCGTGTGTAACCTTGGCTTCGGCTAGGTAAAGAAATGCTTCGCATTTAAAACAATGTAGAAACAATGCAAATTCAATTTAGTTTGAGCTACGATAGCGTTACGTAAGCATGAAAATAGCGGAACGTAAAAATAGCGTCACCTTTAGAAACAAAATTGTCAATTTTCGTTCGCCGATGGTGCCATGTTGGTGGCATTGTGTCTATGCTGCACCCAGAGCAAAATGAAGGAATATGCACGCTATAGTTCCCGAAGAGGAGTGATTGTACAACATGAAATTCATGACCTTGTTTTCCCTGCAGGTGCGAAAGAAGTTATTTCTAAATTAAATACAACAGTAAGGGTTCCGACCAAAGTGTCGTATTCTTGAATATACGTATATACAGAACAACTTATGAAGGTTTCTAAAATTTCAGTTTCCGATTCACACGTGTTATCGTTTCTACATTCGCCTACCTTCATCAACGCGACGTGATATGTCACCCAATATACGTCGATCGTCCTTACAGCAGGAAGCTTTCGAGATCATCGCTGAGAACACATAAGGGTCTCTCGCTTTAAGTTTAGGCAGACAACCATGCAAATAGATTATTTTACAAGCGACTAAATATTGATCTAAATCTCAATTGCCGCTGATATGTGGTCTGAATTCGGCAACGTCGGCTCACAGTGGGATTAAGCTGCCTGCATGCAGCATCTAGTGAAGGCTTGGGACATACACTGAGAATTTGGAGTATTCTTTTTGTGTGGGGGGGGGGGGGCGCTGCTTTTAGGCACCCGTTCTTGCGGCGAGAGTCAGGGTCCCTCTGCGTAAAGTGAACGAGCACAGCGAAGGATGAAAGAGCGAACGCGAAGTGCAGCGGGGGATAAAAGGCGGTGATAGCGAAGTGAGCGCGAGGCGAAAAGCGGAGGAGGAGGTTGCAACGGAACGGTTAGGCGAAAAGCGCAGGAAGAGGGTATGGCGAAAGCACGAGAAGAAAAGAGTAGCGCAACGCAAGACGTGTTCTGCGTCAACGATCGCTACAAGATGGCGCCAGAGTAGCGCGCGTCGTCTGTTCGCCTATGACGTCTCTGATACCATTATGGAAACAAAGCGCTGCATGAGCGGTGGTCTGCCTACTGCGGCAGCTGTGAATCGCGCCCACGCGTCACCCACGCGCTGCCTGTCACGATTCTCCGGCATAGCGAGGCAGTCGCGCCACACTTCGCTCCGTTTGCAACGTGCTGCACGAGACAGATTGTCCACGCCAGCCAATATATCACGGAATGAAAACACGTACAGAGCTGTGCTCAAGTTTTGCATTAGGGAGTATCGTAATAGTAGGTGATTTTTTTACATGGCCAGACGTCTGGAATATCATAGTCATAACCCCCCCCTCCCCCTAAACAAAAAGGATTATTCTCTAAGAAATCAATATTCAGTATTTAAATGCGAGGCCCATTGCGATATTGTCAGGTGTTCTCCCACGAGTCACTTGGGTACACGGTGTGTTCTCAGCCATGGTCCATGATAAACTCAACGTGCGTTATAAATGGCAGAGACCCTGTTTGACGATTTCTATAAGTGCATAGAGGACCAAGGCGGCATGCGTCCTTGCGGCAATGCCAGATGCGACTGAATTCGTCAGACACGCATTCTTAAATATTACTCTACACTCTGAACTATTTGTTTGTGCTGGTACATCTATGAACAATATCGGCAAAACAATGATAATAATTAGTTAATAAGGCCGTAAGGTATGGAAATATCATGTGCACTTCCAACCTAATAAGCGTGCACGAAATTTGGAAGCGATATTTTTGCATGTGAAGACGTCGCTGGAGCAGTTAGCTTTTTGTGTCCTTCGCCATTCATTGTCTTACGTAACGGAGATATTTTATGGAAAGCCGTTTTATAGAAATCCTTCCAGAATGAACGCGCTCGGGAAAAGGAACGTCATCAACGTGGCGATTCTAGCATGAGGGCTTCGGAAGACCAGGTGAAACGTCAGCCAAGACCCGCAGACCCCGAGTGAACGGTGCGCGATGTTGAGGCCAAACGTCAGCGAGAAGCCGCCGACCCCGAGTTGCGGGAGCTCGATGTTGAGGCCAAACGTCAACGTCATCTCGCCCTCCAGGAACCCGACAACGGTGGTGCACGCCTCGGCAACGCTGGCGCCAACTTCCCTGGTGCGACGGGCAGGTTTCAACGCGAGTTTCTTAACCGGAACTGCGGAGCCAGCTGGAGTGCGTGTGACCGGTTGTGTTTTGAGCACAACGTGGTACTCGTCAGTGCAATTCGTTTCGAGGAACACCGAAGAAACACACGACAAGCTTCGCTTACCCCCATTTCCTCGACAGGTGAAGGGCTAATTTTTTCTGGTTTTGTTTGCTTCAGAGTAACTGGCACGACGATGTTTATTCCACTGCATTTTGCGTGTTGACAAGTAGAAACAGTGCCAAAAATACCAACCTTTTCTTACTTAATAAGTATGGCGGTATAGGTATTGCATGACATAGCCAATAAGTATAGGAGCATAAGTGCTGCATAATAGATTCACCAAAATAATGTCTATCAAGACAACACCTCAATCAACCAAGATAACAGGCTGGTTGGTCTCAAGAAGCAGGATTCTACAATAAATCACATCCGTGCCATCAATCAGATAAATCAGAAACCGGCGTAATACAACCAACTTCTCTGTATGGCTTTTACAGATTACACAAATGCGTGTGATTCAGTATCACTCATATTGGCATTGCGTAATCATGGAGTACAGGAAGCATACGTGAATATCTCAGCAAATATCTATAAAGGCTCCACAGCGACCTCACTTCTGGACAATAAATCCAGAAAAATAACCATCAAGAAAGGTGTTAGGCAAGGAGACACAATATCTCCAATCCGTTTTTCACCGAATGCAACCTACGCGCATTTTATTGAAAATACCACGTGAAGCCTGAACTGCAAACTTCATCTATTCATAAAGGATACCTTCGTTTCACGTGTAGGGGGGTTCATGCCTGAGGATCCACAAAAGCGGACACGTGTCTCTAAACCAGGCTTGACAAAGCTTCTAGCGGGTTGTGTGTAATTCGAAATAATGCCGTGTAATCGCTGGCCTGTCATTTCTCGTTTCTCCGAGAGACGCGGTGGGACCTCGTGCTGATTCCGCTGTTTGTACACGCATCTTCGCAGCCGCAGCCTGGTTTCGGCAGAAGGTGAATCTCCATACTTTTCTAACGATCCGTGTTTGTCGTTTGTTTAACGTTACGGGTTAGTGTTAGCAGTTGGAAGGGAACGTATATTTTTTGTCACGTTTATTGACTTCTCCTTTTCATGGTGCATTCTATAGTTACTTGAAAGCAATTGTGACACTGATGCGTTCTCGCTAGAACTAAAAAAAAGTTATCCTGTATCCAATTGACGTCGGTTATGTTGCAGGCACCAAAACAATACCAAACGTAGCGAAATTGTACTCACGCACTTTAACGGAGCGCTCAAACCAGCGCAGGCTCGTTTGGCAAGGCCCACGTTGTTTGGCAAGCGAAGCGTTAATAACTCGAAATATGTCACCCCGTTGAATCAAGTGTCCTTCTCCTATAGAAGAGATTCTTCCGCGGCCTTCTGTGAATGGGTATTCTAAACGACACAGAACGAAACTGTGCAATACTTACTGCGCATCATCTTGCGCTTCTGCCGCTGGAGAGCAACGACTGCTTGACGCCACGCTAAGCAGGGTATCTTTGTACCAGCCCCAAGTTGCAAGAATTAAACGAAGGCAACGGCAACAAGCATCATTAGAAAAGGAACGAAGAAGCCGCGTATCTACAGTTTTTTTCGACCAGGATGCACCACCCTCCACAAAGCAAGAGGACGGGGAGCTAAGGTCGACTTTGCAGAAAGGTTTCGTTTTATCGAAAGCAGATTTCTCGCGAGCAACTCTTTAATTGTTGACTCGAGCCAATACCAAACGAAACGATGCAAGACTTACTGCGTGTAATATTGCGCCGACTGTGGCGTCATTATGATATATAGCGACAGCGCTATGGAAGATTAAGACAGAAACACGAGCTACACCGGACGTACGCTGGGCATTAGTTCGGTTGACTTCACCGAACATCAATCCTTTGCATCAAATCGACGTTCACATAAAAATTCCAGAGTGCCTCTCATATGTTTTGAATAGCCTACAAGGCGCAATTACGACGCATAATCACTGTCGAGTAAACAATTTATTTACTCGAGGTCTCGATAGAGGGTGCGCTAGTACTCCTTGCAGTGATTTGTGCGATGAATAAATTCTGCTAACTTTCGCACTATGCTTCCTGACCCAGACATTAAGACAGTTTCAAGTCTCTCCCATTTAATAGGAGCTTCGACTTGAACACGTTACAGAAAAGGTAATCGATTGCAGTTATAATTACTTTAGTAAAATTGATTTATTAGAGTTACCAAAAACTGCCCTACGAAAGTTGATCAGTGATTATTAAAATGGAATCGATTACTTTTACGCTACTTTCCTTTCAACTTTTGTTAACATAGCAAAAATAAACTAAATAGACAGAGCTGACCAGCCGTGTTAGTGTAGTGGCTTTGGTATTGTGTTGCTAAGTCCAAGGGCGTGGGATCAAATCCCAACTGCGTAGGACGCATTTCAATGGGGCGAAATGCAAAAACATCCGTGTACCGAGCACTGCGCGAACGGTAAAGAACCCCAGGTTTACAAAATTTATCCGAAGTCCTCCACCATGGTGTGCCGCATAATCATATGGTGCTCCTGGCACACAAAACCACACCATTTAATTTTATTTTTCTAACAAGCTGGCCTGGTTCTTTCAGTCGGCCCTCTTCGGCAATTCAAACATTATCTTCCCAAAAATTGCTTTTCAGAATTTTCTTCGGGTATCTTCCCTCGCTTTCTTATGAACACATCAGGCAGCGACGTTAAAACCTCGCTCCATGTAAACGCTGGAGAGAAGGGGGTGTTATGACGTTCGAACACCACCCGCATCCTTATGACCGTGATAAATGAGTGCTGCAATGCTCTCGTCTGGGTCCCCTATAAAGCACAGCGCTTCGATGTTGCCGAGCCTTATTGAAGTATTGGGCCACACCAGGTGCTCCTAGTATGGCCAATGAAAGCTGAAAATGTTGTCCTTGCGTCGACGTCCGAAGTCGCCCTCGCTATCTTGACAGGGCAGCGCCGCTCATTTCGTCGGTGAATATCCGGTGGGCCATGAAGGTAACGAAACAAATACGGAACTCCCGCGTTTGCCTCTTGTAACATGCACATCTTCGTGGCTGCTGTGTGGTGTAACCACAGGCATTCTGCTGTAGTTCCCACTGTTACGGGCCGGGGTTTGGGGAACCTTCAACCGCGTCTGCTTGTAGTTTAATACATGGTTACGAGTGAGCGGTGTGCTCCAAAGAAAACATACAAAAAAAGTTCAGCGTGCATACACCTGCACGCTAGGGCAAATCAAAAGTCTTCTCCACGTAGCTGCTGGCTGGCTTTCTTATGCCATCTACCATCCGGACACTTTCCCCCTTTCTTGTCCCCCACTGCAGGACATGGGACAAACCAGACGAAGTAGAGATGGTGGGTGACCGTAGCGGGTTAACGTTCTCAGCGGGGAGGAAGGGTTGCAGGGCGGCACGACAGGTTTCGTCTCTGACCCTCGCGAATGACACGTCTATTCATGTTGATGAGCGAGATCGTTAATCACGCCGATTACCATGAGTTTGCACCTGGTCGAGCATGGTCGCTCAAAGTGAATCAGAATCGACTGCACGTGGTCCGAGCGTCGCCGCTTTAAAGGGACACTAAAGTCAAATAAAAAGTAAAGCTAAAGTAATAGAGCAATGCTCTAGAACGTCTAAGGCGTCAATATAATCGCGAACAGAGCTTTAGTAATCGAGGGACACATTGAGGTCAAAAAAAAAATTGTAGGTACAAGACATAATTAGAAG